>NC_057813.1:32504425-32513782 GCF_018294505.1 Triticum aestivum | reverse complement strand
GCGCCGCCGCCTGCCGTTCCGGCCGCCCCGGCCTCATCTCCGTCCTCCCCCGTCCTCCGGCAGCCACGCCCCGTCTCCAGCGATGCCTCGAGCCTCGGCGTCCGTGCGATCCAGATCTGGACCTCGGTTGACTTTCTTCCTCCGCCGAATTCCACCAAGTCTTTTCCGTCAGTAAATTTTGTTGCATGTTTATCGCACCACAACTTTGCACTCGTGGCCCCATTTTGGGCGTGTAGCATACCGAATTGTTCGCCTCGACGAGTACATCATTTCTTCTCATTGCATCATATTCATTTGACCTCATCTTGATGCCCTAAATGCTGTTGGAAGAGTGTTTCATAATGTTAGTTTCAGATTCTTATCAGAACATGCACTTTTGTCATTTTTGCCATGATTGATGTGTGCATCCTATGTACTTGATCCCTACATGTGTTTTGAACTATGCCATGCCATCTTTACAGAGGTGCTTACCATGTATTTTTGTGATCAATGTGGTGACTAGCACAAGCATCCAAACTAGGCTTCGTGATATTGCTGATTTTGGTCCCTGTTCTGCTGTTATTTTCATGCCATGTAAACATGATGCTATAGAGAGATCCATGCATATTTTGAGTTACTTCAGTAAGGGTGTTTTGAACATATGGTTATGCTCCATCCATCCATGGCCCTGGTTGCAATTATGGAGTAGTCTAGCATGTCATTTTCGTGCTCTACTTTTGCTTCAAAATGTTTCCTGGCAGATTGTTTACATGTTATTCAATTTTGCCAAGGTTGTTGTAGTTGATCCGTGTATACTATGATGTTGTTGTTGCCATGTATAGCTTCTATGCCATATCTTCTTGATGAATGTATGCCTAGCTTATCATGAAATTCTCTGTAGTGAGTGCATCGAGCTCGCGAAGGTGCCTTCGTAATTCTGTCAATACCATGCTCTGTTTGCTGAATCTGTTAACAAAACTTGCTATGTTTACATGGGTGCCATCATATTTTCTGATCCTTTTTGGCTTATGGTCAGTAAGGGACTTTTGATCTATGCTTTGAGCAGATTCATGCCATGTCTTGTTTTGCTATTATAAGTTCTTGTAGCTTGTTGATAACTTGCTCTGAACATTGCTTCGTGATGCTGTTTATGCCATGTCCAACCTGATATTTTTTGCACTTTCACCATGCTTGTTTGAACCTGTTATGATGTGATTTAACCGTAGCTCGGTGTTCCTCTTTTGTTAAGAATCTCCTGTAGATCACTGCCATATGTTTTGTTTTCATGTTGGGGTGCTGTAGCATAGTTTCTTGTTGCATGCTAAGTAGCATTGTGCTGTTAATGGCAGCTTTGTGCCATTCTTGTTTTGCTTGCCATTTGCAAACCGTGCAACCGTTTCCGGTGATCCTTATATCGATTTCACCCGAAATCATCTCATCGTTCCAGCGGCATACTTGGTTTGCCAAGTTGATGCCTTGTTCATCCTTTTTCCTCCCGAAGCACGCATATGCATTGTATATCACATCTCGCATATCATGACATGTATTGCATCATGTTGCTTGTGCATTGCACCGTGATTTATTATGGTTCCATTGCTTGTGTTCTTGCTTTGGGAAGAGCCGGGAGACGAGTACATGCACGAGGAACCTGTTGAGTATGCTAACGAGGATCAAGCCTTCGACAACTCTGAGAACCTTGCAAGTAAGATGACCATACCTTAGATATCACTTCTATCTTTGCTTGCTTGTACTCGCTCTATCGCTATGTTAGCTCTACCTGCCATTGTTTATCATGCCTCCCTATTTCCATGTCAAACCTCTAACCATCCTGTCCTAGCAAACCGTGTTTGTCTATGTCACCGCTTTTGCTCAGCCTCTCTTATAGCGTTGCTAGTTGTAGGTGAAGATGAAGTTTGTTCCTGGTCGGAACATGGATATTTTGGGATATCACAATATCTCCTGTTTAATTAATACACCTTATATACTTGGTAAAGGATGGAAGGCTCGGCCTTATGCCTGGTGTCTTGTTCCACTCTTGCCACCCTAGTTTCCGTCATACTGGTATTATGTTCCTTGATTTTGCGTTCCTTACGCGGTTGGGTGATTTATGGGACCCCCTTGACAGTTTGCTTTGAATAAAACTCCTCCAGCAAGGCCCAACCTTGGTTTTACCATTTGCCACCTAAGCCATTTTCCCTTGGGTTTTCGCGAGCCCAAGGGTCATCTTTATTTTAACCCCCCCCAGGCTAGTGCTCCTTCGAGTGTTGGTCCAAACTGAGCAGCCTGCGGGGCCACCTCGGGGAAACTTGAGGGTTGGTTTTACTCGTAGCTTGACTCATCCGGTGTGCCCTAAGAATGAGATACGTGCGACTCCTATCGAGATTTGTCGGCACATCGGGCGGCTTTGCTGGTCTTGTTTTACCATTGTCGAAATGTCTTGCGAACCGGGATTCCGAGACTGATCGAGTCTTCCCGGGAGAAGGTATATCCTTTGTTGACCGTGAGAGCTTGTGATGGGCTAAGTTGGGACACCCCTGCAGGGTATATTATCTTTTGAAAGCCGTGCCCGCGGTTATGAGGCAGATGGGAATTTGTTAATGTCCGGTTGTAGATAACTTGACACTTGACTTCATTAAAATGCATCAACAGCGTGTGTAACCGTGATGGTCTCTTCTCGGCGGAGTCCGAGAAGTGAACACGGTTTGAGTTATGCTTGACGTAAGTAGTTTCAGGATCACTTCTTGATCACTTCTAGCTTCTCGACCGATGCGTTGGTTCTCTTCTCGCTCTCACTAGCGTATGTCAGCCACCATATATGCTTAGTGCTTGCCGCAGCTCCACCATATTACCCCTTTTTCCTACCTATAGCTTAAATAGTCTTGATCTCGCGGGTGTGAGATTGTTGAGTCCCCGTGGCTCACAGATTCTACCAAAACAGATGCAGGTGCCGAGGATACCTGCGCAGATGGCACAACTGAGCTGAAGTGGGAATTTGATGAGGACCTTGGTGGTTACTATGTTTCGTTTCCGGATGATCAGTAGAGGAGCCCAGTCGGGACGATCGGGGATCTAGCATTTGGGGTTGTCTTCTTTTCATTTGAATTTGACCGTAGCCGGTCTATGAGTGTATTTTGAATGATGTATGATCTTAATTGTGTATTGTGTGAAGTGGTGATTGTAAGCCAACTCTCTTTATCCCATTCTTGTTCATTACATGGGATTGTGTGAAGATGACCCTTCTTGCGACAAAACCACCATGCGGTTATGCCTCTAAGTCATGCTTCGACGCGTGGGAGATATAGCCGCATCGTGGGTGTTACAAGTTGGTAATCAGAGCCATCGCCGACTTAGGAGCCCCCTGCTTGATTGTTTGCTGGCGATGTTGAGTCTAGAACAAAGATGTTTTGAGTCTTAGGATTATATATATCAGAGTGTAGGATACTTTTTACTCCTCAGTCCCTTCGTCGCTCTGGTGAGGTCTCCTGACGTAGATGTTTTGACTTTCGTCTCCTCAAATTTCACTAAAAAAAATTTTAGGATCACGCGGGTATCTTGGAATCGTTCCGATGGTTTTGTGACGAGAACATTGTTCTTGGTGCCTCCTGTCTATTATGTGGCTTTGACCCGGGGAGTTGAGCTCCGAGGTGTTGTCGTCACAATTTTATCGTTGCAGTTCTGGAATACTTGAGTTTTGCCGACATCAAAAATCTCTTTTATGTAGTTGTTGGTGAGATAACCTCGACGCCACCCAGTACTGGGGCGGTAGTTCGGGAGTATTGCCATAACTCGTATAACAGATTCTTTTCGAAGGTTGAAGTACACGATTTCCGAAGGTTTCTTGGTTATGTGTTGATGGATGGATACAGCTGGATGTAGGGATTGTTAGTTTGGGTGAGATATATTGCTTCCCCTGTATCCCCAACACCTAATTGCATAACCAGAAAGTTTCGGGAGTTTATAGGTGGGATTTAAGTAGCTCTAGCATTTCTTCCCGCAGATATTTGGTTTGTGATTGGGTAATCCTTACCACTTATTTGTTCCAGTTGCACCTTGTTTATTTCATTCATCAATCTCTTATCAAGTGGCTTCTCACCTTAATGGACGTGTGATGTTAGCTTTGGGAATTCATTCGTTCATCCTTGTTTGAATGTTTATTGTGAAGACTATATGTTGCAATTTCTATCCGTTGATTCAACTTGTCTATCTGTCTATCAAGATGCTAACGGATGTCACCCTCTTCAGGATGGCTCCACCAACACGTCAGAATCCGGAACGCAATGATGGGAATCAGGCGAACCCTCCACCTCCACCTCCGCCTCCGGAGGCATGGCAAGCTTTGATGGCAGCCACAAAGGCCAATGCCCAGATGATGATTCAGCTCATGCAAGAGCGCAACCAAGGCCAAGGCAACCAAGGGAATCAAGGTCAAGGGCAGTTCAATCATCAGCCTCTATTTCCTACCCTCAACCAATTCCTTGCAAATCAGCTGAAGTCTTTCAGCTACTGTGTCGAGGCCACAGACGCCGATGATTGGCTCGTGGATATCAACAAGCATTTTGAATGCAGCAATGTCAGGCCTCAGGACTATGTCAAGTTCGCTTCTTTTCAGCTCAAGGATCAATCAGCTGATTGGTTCCAGCAATACAAGGATTCCAGAGGAGGTCGAGTGATTACTTGGACTGACTTCTGTCGGGACTTTAAAGCTCACCACATTCCTACCAGTGTTGTTGAGAGCAAGCGTGAGGAGTTCCGCAATCTCAAGCAAGGCAACATGTCAGTGTACGAATACAACAAGCAGTTTCAGAAACTTGCTCGCTTTTCTAAGCAAGATGTTCCTGATGAGAAGAGTATGATCTATCAATTCAGAGGTGGCCTTAGAGAGGATCTGCAGTTAGCTCTCGTTCTTGTTGAGCCTACTCAGTTTGATCAATTCTACAATATGGTACTCAAGCAAGAAGGTGCTCATCTCAAGTGTGAGGCTTCTAAGAAGAGAATCAGGGATGCAGTGTAGTCTTCTTCCTCACAAGTGGCAGCAAGCAGCAGAAGTTCTACCTTCCTCCTCCTCCGTTTCATCAGCCTTACCAACAGAAGAACTCAGGTGGTCGTGGATCTTCCCACCCACCCAACCAAGGCTATCAGAACAAGTCTCAGCCTCAAGCTCCAAGGTCAAATGCTCCTTATCATTGTCCGCTCTCAGAAGTGACTTGCAACAAGTGCCAGCAGAAAGGTCACTATGCGAACAAATGCTTCAATCAAAGGCGCCTTCCTCCTCCTCCTCCTGTGAGATCTCCAAGCAATGTTGTGGTCAAGCATAATCCAAAGTCTGCAAAGGTGAACATGATAAATGCAGCTCCGGCAGAGGATTCTTCAGATGTGATCATGGGTAATCTCTCATTTAATGATATTCCTGCAAAAGTCTTATTTGATACTGGTGCATCGCATTGTTTCATGTCAAGACCGTTTTTTGCCAAGCATGAATTCTCTTCTTCACATTTGGGTAAACCCATGGATGTCGTTTCTCCGGGTAAACGGTTGAGCTCCAGTTTGGTGGTTTCGGATACCACAATCAAGATGGGTGACTATAGATTTCTATCTTCTCCAATGGTTCTTGGTGACTCTGATATTGATCTAATTCTCGGGATGGACTGGCTTTCTAAGCACAAGGCTCAGCTTGATTGTGCTGCGAGGCAGATTCAATTGACACACCCTTCTGAGGATGTTATCATCTATGCCGCTCGCGATGAAACCATTCGGTTGTTTTCTCTCAATGAGAAGGGCGAGTTGGATGCTATTTCTCAAATTCCAGTCGTTTGTGAGTACCAAGATGTCTTTCCATAAGAGCTTCCGGGTATGCCTCCTCATCGGCCAGTCGAGTTTGTTATTGATCTTGAGCCTGGAACTGAACCCGTTTGCAAGCGTCCTTACAAGCTTGGACCCAAGGAGCTGAAGGAATTGAAGAAACAGCTTGATGAACAAGAGCGTCTGGGTTTGATCAGACCGAGTTCATCTCCATGGGGTTGTGGAGTTCTTTTTGTCCAGAAGAAGGATGGCATGGACCGACTTTGCGTCGATTACCGTCCATTGAACAATTAAGAAGACAATCAAGAACAAGTATCCACTTCGCAACATCAATGAGCTTTTCGAGCAACTCAAAGGTGCTAAAGTTTTCTCCAAGCTTGACCTTCGTATGGGTTATCATCAGATTCGCATTCGTGAACAAGATATTCCCAAGACGACATTCAGAACAAGCTATGGTTCTTATGAATATACTGCCATGTCTTTTTGCCTTGTCAATGCTCCTCCAACATTCTCTCGCATGATGAACTTTATCTTCAACCCCTACACCAATGAATTCGTTCTGGTGTATCTCGATGATATCTTGGTCTTCTCCAAGAATAAGCAGGATCATGCCAAACATTTGTGATTGGTGCTCGACAAGCTCAGAGAGCATCAATTCTATGCGAAGTTTTCCAAATGTGAGTTCTGGCTTGATGAAGTTCTTTACCTTGGTCATATCATCTCTGCCAAGGGCATTGTAGTTAATCCCGCGAAGGTGTCTGCAGTTGTGAATTGGGAACCTCCTCAGAATGTCAAACAGCTCCGCAGTTTTCTTGGTCTTGCAAGTTATTGCTGAAGATTCGTTGAGAACTTCTTTAAGATTGCAAAGCCTCTTTCCAAGCTCCTCCAGAAGCATGTCAAGTATGTCTGGACGGCTGAGTGTGACGTCGCTTTCAACACCCTCAAAGAGAAGCTAGTCATAGCTCCTGTCTTGACTCCTCCTGATGAATCCAAGCCATTCGAAGTTTTCTGTGATGCTTCCCTTCAAGGTCTCGGTGCTGTGTTAATGCAAGAGAAAAAAGTTGTGGCCTATACCTCTCGTCAGTTGAAGCCCAACGAAAAGAACTACCCCACTCACGATCTTGAGTTGGCGGCAGTTGTCCATGCATTGATAACATGGAGACATCTCTTATTGGGAAGGCAAGTGGACATTTTCACCGATCATAAGAGTCTCAAGTATATCTTCACTCAACCCAACCTTAATCTCAGGCAAACTCGATGGGTCGAAATGATTCAAGAGTACAATCCGAGTATTGAATATACTCCTGGCAAGGCGAATGTGATTGCAGATGCTCTGAGCAGAAAGGCTTATTGCAACAGTCTAATTCTCAAGCCGTTTCAACCGGATCTTTGTGAAGCCTTCCGCAAGCTGAATCTTCAAGTTGTTCCTCAAGGCTTTCTTGCCAACCTCATAGTCTCTCCTACTTTGGAAGATCAAATTCGTGAGGCACAACTCCTGGATACCATGGTGAAGAAGGTGAAACGTGGTATTGACAAGGGCATTCCCAAATACAAGTGCTATCGCTTGGATGACAAAGATACTCTTTTCTTCGAGGATCGAATAGTGGTTCCTAAAGGTGATCTGAGGAAAGTCATCATGAACGAGGCACACAATTCCCTCCTGTCCATTCATCCTGTAAGTACAAAGATGTACCATGACCTCAAGCAGTCATATTGGTGGACTCGAATGAAGCGAGAGATTGCTCAATTCGTGAATGAATGTGATGTCTGCAGAAGGGTGAAAGCAGAACACCAACGACCAGCTGGTCTCCTCCAACCTCTTGCTATTCCAGAATGGAAGTTCGACCATATCGAGATGGACTTCGTGACTGGTTTTCCTAAGTCCAAGCGTGGAAATGATGCTATCTTTGTTATCATTGACAAGCTTACTAAAGTGGCTCATTTTCTTCCTATCAAAGAATCTATCACAGCAGCTCAGCTGGCAGAGCTATACACCTCCAGAATTGTCGCCTTGCACGTTATTCCACAATTTATATCTTCAAATCGTGGAAGCATCTTCACTTCTAAGTTCTGGGACTCATTTCAGAAGGCCATGGGCACCAACATTCATTTCAGCACAACTTTCCATCCTCAAACAAGTGGCCAAGTCAAGCGAGTAAATCAAATCCTTGATGATATGCTCAGGGCTTCTGTCATCTCTTTAGGTATGAAGTGGGAAGATTGTCTTCCATATGCCGAGTTCTCCTACAACAACAGCTTCCAAGCGAGTTCGGGCAAGGCCCCATTCGAAATTCTCTATGGCAGAAAGTGCCGTACTCCTCTCAATTGGTCCGAGACAGGTGAACGCCAACTTCTTGGCAACGACTTGATCATAGAAGCCGAAGAGTTACTATGATAGCAAGCACCGTGACTTGGCTTTTGAAATCGAAGACCATGTCTACCTCCGCGTCTCTCCAATGAAAGGCACTCGTCGCTTCGGTATCAAAGGGAAGCTTGCCCCTAGATACGTGGGTCCTTTCAAGATCATTGGAAAAAGAGGCGACCTCGCCTATCAACTTGAGCTTCCGTCCAACTTCGTGAACGTGCATGATGTGTTTCACGTGTCACAGCTTCGCAAGTGCTTCAAGACTCCTGAGCGCACTATCAACTTCGAAGAAATTGACCTCCAAGAAGATCTCTCTTATCATGAGCATCCCCTTGCTATTCTTGAAGAAACCGAGCGCAAGACTCGCAACAAGTCAATCAAATTCCTGAAAGTGAAGTGGTCACACCATTCCGACCGAGAAGCCACCTGGGAGCGCGAGGATCACCTCCGTTCCGAATATCCAGAGTTCTTTCAGTCCTAGATCTCGGGACGAGATCCTCTTGTAGTGGTGGAGTGTTGTAACACCCCGGATGTAACTTTCCATCTTTGTATCTCCAACTCTTGCCATTTTCGGCTATGTTATATGATATTTCCTCCGTGGTTGGGTTTTTGTCTTTTTTTTGCATTTTATTCATGTCATGCATATCATATCATGTCATCATGTGCATCTCATTTGCATATGTGTTCGTCTCATGCATCCGAGCATTTTCCCCATTGTCCGTTTCGCAATCCGACACTCCCACATGCACCGGCGCACCCCTCTTGTCTGTTTTCGTGTGCGGGCGTTAAACATTCTCGGAATGGACTGAGCCTTGCCAAGTGGCCCTGGTATAGCACCGGTAGACCGCCTGTCAAGTTTCGGGTCATTTGGAGCTCGTTTGGTACTCCAATGGTTAACCGCATAACCGCAAAGGCCTCTTTTGAGTTGCAGCCCAACACCAATCCAAAACAGCCCAATAACCCATCTAAGTCAGTTCCATGTTCTCCGTCGTCGGATCATGATCATGTGGGCGAAAACTACACCTCATTTGGACACTCCTAGCTCCTTCTACCTATAAAAACACCTTCCCCTCTGAATTCCGGATCAACCCTAGCCCCGCTCCTCTCCCCGCCGCCGGACACATCCGACGAACCGGGATCCGCCACATCAGCGCCGCGCCGTCCCCGCTGCCGCCGGCCCGCCTGGCCCATCCGCTGCCCGCCCGATGCGGATC
>NC_057813.1:32403430-32504103 GCF_018294505.1 Triticum aestivum | reverse complement strand
CTTGTCTTTGTCCTCCCCCGTCCTCCGGCAGCCGCGCCGCCCCGTCTCCGGCGACGCCTCGAGCCTCGGCATCCGTGCGATCCAGATCTGGACCTCGGTTGACTTTCTTCCTCCCCCGAATTCCAGTCTTTTCCGTCAGTAAATTTTGTTGCATGTTCATCGCACCACAAATTTGCATTCTTGGCTCCGTTTTGGGCATGTAGCATACCGAATTGTTCGCCTCGACGAGTACATCATTTCATCTCATTGCATCATATGCATTTGAGCTCATCTTGATGCCCGAAATGCTGTTGGAAGAGTGCTTCATAATGTTAGTTTCAGATTCTTATCAGAACATGCATTTTTGTCATTTTTGCCATGATTGATGTGTGCATCCTATGTACATGATCCCTACATGTGTTTTGAGCTATGCCATGCCATCTTTACATAGGTGCTTACCATTTATTTTTGTGATCATTGTGGTGACTAGCACAAGCATGCAAACTAGGCTTCGTGATATTGCTGATTTTAGTACTTGTTCTGCTGTTATTTTCATGCCATGTAAACATGATGCTACAGAGAGATCCATGCATATTTTGAGTTACTTCAGTAAGAGTGTTTTGAACATATTGTTATGCTTCATCCATCCATGGCCCTGGTTGCAATTAAGGAGTAGTCTAGCATGTCATTTTCGTGCTCTACTTTTGCTTCAAAATGTTTCCTGGCAGATTGTTTACATGTTATTCAATTTTGCCAAGGTTGTTTTAGTTGATCCGTGTATGCTATGATGTTGTTGTTGCCATGTATAGCTTCTATGCCATGTCTTCTTGATGGATGTATGCTTAGTTTATCATGAAATGCTTTGTAGTGAGTGCATCGAGCTCGCGAAGGTGCCTTCGTAATTATGTCAATGCCATGCTCTGTTTGCTGAATCTGTTAACAAAACTTGCTATGTTTACATGGGTGCCATCATATTTTCTGATCCTTTTTGGCTTATGGTCAGTAAGGGACTTTTGATCTATGCTTTGAGTAGATTCATGCCATGTCTTGTTTTGCTATTATAAGTTCCTGTATCTTGTTGATAACTTACTCTGAACATTGCTTCGTGATGCTGTTTATGCCATGTCCAACCTGATATTTTTTGCACTTTCACCATGCTTGTTTGAACCTGTTATGATGTGATTTAGCCATAGCTCAGTGTTCCTCTTTTGTTAAGAATCTCCTGTAGATCACTGCCATATGTTTTGGTTTTATGTTGGGGTGCTGTAGCATAGTTTCTTGTTGCATGCTAAGTAGCATCGTGCTGTTAATCGCAGCTTTGTGCCATTCTTGTTTTGCTTGCCATTTGCAAACCGTGCATCCGTTTCCAGTGATCCTTATATCGATTTCAACCAAAATCATCTCATCTTTCCAGTGGCATACTTGGTTTGCCAAGTTGATGTCTTGTTCATCCTTTTTTCTCCTGAAGCACGCATATGCATTGCATATCACATCTCACATATCATGACATGTATTGCATCATGTTGCTTGTGCATTGCACCATGATTTATTGTAGTTCCATTGCTTGTGTTCGTGCTTTGGGTAGAGCCGAGAGACGAGTACGTGCACGAGGAACCTGTTGAGTACGCTAACGAGGATCAAGCCTTCGACAACTCTGAGAACCTTGCAGGCAAGATGACCATACCTTCGATATCACTTCTATCTTTGCTTGCTAGTACTAGCTCTATCGCTATGTTAGCTCTACCTGCCATTGTTTATCATGCCTCCCTATTGCCATGTCAAACCTCTAACCATCCTGTCCTAGCAAACCGTGTTTGGCTATGTCACCGCTTTTGCTCAGCCCCTCTTATAGCGTTGCTAGTTGTAGGTGAAGATGAAGTTTGTTCCTGGTCGGAACATGGATATTTTGGGATATCACAATATCTCCTGTTTAATTAATGCACCTTATATACTTGGTAAAGGGTGGAAGGCTCGGCCTTATGCCTGGTGTCTTGTTTCACTCTTGCCGCCCTAGTTTCTGTCATACCGGTGTTATGTTCCTTGATTTTGCGTTCCTTGCGCGGTTGGGTGATTTATGGGACCCCCTTGCCAGTTTGCTTTGAATAAAACTCCTCCAGCAAGGCCCAACCTTGGTTTTACCATTTGCCACCTAAGCCTTTTTCCCTTGGGTTTTCGCGAGCCCAAGGGTCATCTTTATTTTAACCCCCCCGGGACAGTGCTCCTTCGAGTGTTGGTCCGAAAACGAGAACCGGTGTGCCCTCAGAACGAGATACGTGCGACTCCTATTGGGATTTGTCGGCACATCGGGCGGCTTTGCTGGTCTTGTTTTACCATTGTCGAAATGTCTTGCGAACCGGGATTCCGAGACTGATCGGGTCTTCCCGGGAGAAGGTATATCCTTCGTTGACCGTGAGAGCTTGTGATGGGCTAAGTTGGGACACCCCTGCAGGGTATATTATCTTTCGAAAGCCGTGCCCGCGGTTATGAGGCAGATGGGAATTTGTTAATGTCCGGTTGTAGATAACTTGACACTTGACTTCATTAAAATGCATCAACAGCGTGTGTAGCCGTGATGGTCTCTTCTCGGCGGAGTCTGGGAAGTGAACACGGTTTGAGTTATACTTGACGTAAGTAGTTTCAGGATCACTTCTTGATCACTTCTAGCTTCTCGACCGATGCGTTGCTTCTCTTCTCGCTCTCACTTGCGTATGTTAGCCACCATATATGCTTAGTGCTTGCCGCAGCTCCACAATATTACCCCTTTTTTCTACCTATAGCTTAAATAGTCTTGATCTCGCGGGTGTGAGATTGTTGAGTCCCCGTGGCTCACAGATTCTACCAAAACAGATGCAGGTGCCGAGGATACCAGCGCAGATGGCGCAACTGAGCTGAAGTGGGAATTTGATGAGGACCTTGGTCGTTACTATGTTTCGTTTCCAGATGATCAGTCGAGGAGTCCAGTCGGGACGATCGGGGATCTAGCATTTGGGGTTGTCTTCTTTTCATTTGAATTTGACCGTAGCCGGTCTATGAGTGTATTTTGAATGATGTACGATCTTAATTGTGTATTGTGTGAAGTGGCGATTGTAAGCCAACTCTCTTTATCACATTCTTGTTCATTACATGGGATTGTGTGAAGATGACCCTTCTTGCGACAAAACCACCATGCGGTTATGCCTCTAAGTCGTGCTTCGACACGTGGGAGATATAGCCGCATCGTGGGTGTTACAGTTATGGTCTACACTCAAGAAGCCCAGTGGCGTTGATGGAGCCTAACTAAGCGACTATGTATTATTCCACTGTATTATGTGCCAGCATTGAGCTGTGCCAATGGTATGTATTTGTTTAATTCTGGATGTATCGTTGTAGTAAAACGATGTATGTTTTACTGATATTCATTATTGTTACTGTGTGTGCTAGCTATGATTCAGGGATAGCACAGTAAGCAGAGAGACTTGGATTTAACCAAATCGGGGTCGTGACAAATGCGCTCTGGTTCATCATGTGTGGGCACTGCGTGACCAACATTTTATTATCCAAAATCTGCTTGCTCTTCTTTACCATGTTCCTCTTACGTTCTTCTTTAATATGTACTCTCTCCATTCCTAAATACAAGTATTTGTATAGATTCAACCATGGACTATATATGGAGCAAAATGAGTGAATCTACACTCTAAAATGTATCTGGATACATCTGTATGTGATCCATAGTGGAAATCTCTACCAAGACTTATATTTTGGAACAAAGGGAGTATGATAGTAGTACAGTATGTTCCTTGTACTGAAGATGAGCAGGGACACTTGCAGTGTAGAGGTCTATATGGTCGGTTGTGATGGACACTTCGAGCCTCTTTGATTCGTAGAATTTTGTAAACATAGGAATAGGATTTGTAGTGGCCTGCCCACTTGAATCCTATAAGAATAGCAAGAAAATGCGGGGAGCTGTGTCGCCTTTGAGAGTTACACTGATATTAACAGTACCGCACCTTCACTTGAAGAGAGATGGTATCCGAAGCTTTTCTAGCCGTATCGGCAATACTAGCACATATATTCCAGCAAGTTTCACTTTGCTGATTTTACCCTGATGCTTAAGGTTTTCACGTTATATCTACACTGAGATCTATGTAGCTGGTTTGTGTCGCACTAGCAGCAGTCCACTCTTGAAGCTAAACACTGCAATGACTTACAAAATTGGCACCAAGGCATTGAGTGCAATTCTGGATGCAATGAAACTCATACGCTCCCCACCTGTTGACTCTTGTTCAGAATATGATCCTAATGAATCTTGTTCAAAATTGCCACATGTAGAGAGACAACATGGAATTGCATTTCTTTGGGCGCTGTGATTCATCATGAGTGGGCAACCAACATTGTATGCAATGAAGCGGAACCTCAAGAATATGCTTCCTCTTCTGTTCTTTAATATGTTCCTCTTTGTTTATTCTGTATTTAGTACGTATAATATGTTCCTTGTCAGGAAGGGGCGCAGGTACATCTGCAGTCAACAACTGATAGAGCTGGCCTGTATGTGATCGATAGGCTTTCAATTACTAGCGGCAATACAACATCGTATTTTCAAGCCAATTCCACTTTTTCGATTTATATATCGTGGGGAGGGTGTATCCCTGTTATGTACACTATGATCTGCCTAGTTGTTGTGTGCTCTTGTTACCATGGTTTGGCAATAAACTCTCTATACAGTATATTATGAACCTATCATCTGCCAGCTATCCTTACTTCTAGAGCCTATTTTTTATGTACTTGTGCCAGATTATATAAATGCATGCACCATATTACAGCACACATGAGCTCTCTCATCAGAATCCAGTGATAGCACACAAGTGTTTACACGGGCGCCCCTATATTAGAATATCATCTGCATTACAAAGATAATCTCAAAACTATTTATGTTTTCATGGTTCTCAGATATTATATGCAATTACAGTGAATATCAGAATCCGCGCATTAGAATAATATCATGGAACACTGCAATGACTTACAAAATTGGCACCAAGGCATTGAGTGCCATTCTGGAAGCAATGAAACTCGTACGCTCCCCACCTATTGATTCTTGTTCGGAATATCATCCTAATGACTATTCTAACCTCGAGGAGTCAAAGGTAGATGGCCTGTCCTGTTCACCCATTAAGGTGCCTGTTCTAATTTGACAAGGTTTTATTGATTGCGCGTATCTGCATATGTTGTCTTGCATTTCTTCTACTTTGTTGCACCGCCATCTGCTTAGTTTACTCATCATATAACTCGAGATGCCATGCCCATCCATTATCAATACATATTCCATCTGTCATCATACCATGTTTTTCCACTCAAATGCTGTTCTTGTGCATCAGACATCAAAAAGGAAGAGGGTGATTGCCGAACCTGAAGGAGCACCAGCAAAGTCCTTGAAAAACTTGGTGGTGCCGGAGAAATCAGAAACCGCCCCATTTATATTGGTTGTACAACCAAGGACACAAAACTTAGGACCGACTCCAGCAGACTGTACCCATACTTCACTAGCCACACCACTATCCCCACCACACCGGACCTGCACTCCAGCAAAAGGTATACCGATTTCATTTGCCATAGCACCAGCCGTACCACAGAAAAATCCCACTCCAGCAAAAAGTACAGCAAGTCCACCGGCCGAAGACCTATCCCAACTGCAGATACGGCCAATTCCTGTAGATTGGAACCCCATTCCATTTATTTCCAGTTTAAAAGACAATGCTTTCAATGTTGTTAGGGACTACGTGCATATATTCCCATCATGGGAAGATTATAGTGAAGACAAACACCATTTTCACATCTTCCTGTCCAACTTACGTGTAAGTGCTATTATTCATGGTTATTATTTTCCTGTTTTCTGCTGATCGAACACATCAATGATTTACATTACATTGTTGTAACTAGGCGAGGGTCAATCTGGATAGTCATGACGAGCAAAGCTTACTTGTGCTTTTCAAGGAAGCATTGCAGCAGTATCGGTGTTACCTGAGGAAATCACACTTTGATGGCAAGTCAATAAACGAATTTTCGGTGAACTCTCCTGTGCTAAATTTAGAAGACATTGAATGGAAAAACCTTGTTATGCACTGGTCTCGTTCCCAGGATGAGGTACTGTCTACGAAATCACATGACAATTTGAACTTCTACTTTTCTGCATGTGCCTTACGGATCTTTTTTGCAGGAAATCTGCTCGAAGAAGAATTCCGGTTTGAAAAGAACGAAAGGATATCGCAAATATGTTGCCCACTGCTTTGCTCTTGTTAGTACTTGTTGTCCTGTATCACTGTACTTGCATACATACGTGGTTCATTATGTGACAACAGTATGCATGATAGCTTGCTTATCAATTGTCCGCTCCAAATTATTTGATCTATATGAATGGTTACATTAGTGTAGAATATATCCAATGCCAAATGATTTTTTTAGCTCTGCATTGTTCTTGTAAGTACATGCTGCCCTTTATCAGTGTACTTATATTGACAGGTAGTTGTTCATGTACCATCACTCTGCAACTTATTTTCCTTTGCCCTCCATTTTCTACACATCAGATCTATATTTACTCTTACCATAAGGTTGGTACTGAAGAAGTTTAGCTATGCATTGCTCTTGGCTGTGCCTTTTGCCTGTATCGCTGCACATACATTTATAGCTACTTGGTTATGTAGCATCACTCTTCATTTTATCTTAAATATTCTCCATTTTTTCGTATATTATCACATCTATATTTACTTTTAACAAAATGTAGAATAAAGGCAATGCTTATGAAGAAAATTATGTGCTAAACTTCTTGAATTGCCCCCCCCCATCAGCATGGAGAAGGGCTTTATAGAGCTTGTCTTCACCAGTAATGTAAGTTTGTCCTTCTCAAGCCTTCAAACTTTGTTGTGTATATTTGGTTAGGCATGACTGCAACAGCTGTTTATTTTTGGTGTTTGCATCAAATTGCATGTTTAAAGTTTATTATGTAGTTCATAAACAAAAGTTTGTCGTTCTCAATTTAAGTTTTCAGTTGTATAACCAAGTTCCTTCTTCATAATATGTAAATTAAACTATACAGAGCAAGTGATCTTCTTTTGCACTCCATGTATGCTTCTGCTCTTCATCCGTAATCCAGTGGTGTGGTGAACCTACCCACTACAGCACAATGTCATATTCTGCAATGTCTTAGCTATGAACAATGTCATATCATTTTACTATTATTTAAACCGTCTCTTTATTTGCCAATCTGAAATGGGATAAATTGACAACACACTAACCATTGATACTTATGAGTTCTTGATCTGTAATCCAGTGGTGTCATGAAGCTGCCAACTCCTTCACAATGTCATTTCCTGCCATGTCTTGACCTAAACAATACCATATTGTGTTAATGCAATTTTAAACTGTGTCACTTTATTCGTCAGTAAGAAATGTGATGAATTGTCAGCAATCAGCATTGATACTTTTATGTGCAAAACCTGTCATCATTCTGCTTCTTTATCTATCAGAGCGAGGAAGATATAAGTGTTGAACAAGCGCAGTCTCATCATCTTGCTCAGGTGCTTGCGGTTCAGCTCGCCAGCAGGGCTAACCTTTCTTGAACTCTATTGAAGTGCTGTCGGTTTTGTATATTATTTTGTCGGCATGTTTATTTGCACTGGTGGCGATCTTTGATGCCCAGTGTATGTAATCTACTGTCTACTTGTGCTTTATTGTCATAGTAGCGAACTTTGATGCCCAGTTGATGTAATATGCCATAATTTCTTTATTGTATAGTCTAGGTTTTTTTATTCACGACGCTACATTTATTTTACTGTATATATATCCCGTCTTCGCAGTAAACCGGCCAAACCGTAAAATTACGGTACATAGTCAGGCCGTCATGCAATCACGATGTATGATCCGCATCATGGGCCCCGTCAAACTGGCCCACTAGTAGATTTGGGCCTTTAATACGCCAAGTAACCCCCGACCCTCTTTTCGCAAGAAAACTCAATGGGCTTTTAGGAGGCTGAGAAGTAGGTTGGGCCTGAAACATGCCGAATAGCTCATGGGCCGGCAGCAGCCCGAAATGGACCCCGACCCATGATTGTGTGAATCAAATCACGGGCTTTTAACATGCCAAAGTTATCTCGGTCCTTGTTTGGCCCAATCAGATATCGGCTGCGAGCAGGCCGGATTCAAACAGGGCCGTAGTTAGGCCCAACTATATGACTGGCTTTTAACAGGCCGAAATTAATATAAGGCTGAAATGTTAAATGGTCCCTTAACAGGCCGAAACTAATATCAGACCGAATTACTAAATGGGCTTTTAACAAGTGGGCCCAAAAGCATAGCGTCTAGTTAATGGGCCGAATCTGATATGGGGCATAATTGAGCCCAAAGCCTCTAAAAAGGGCCGGACCTGAATTGGGTCGTGATTTGGCCCAGAAAGTGGGAGGCTTTTAACGGGCCGGATCTCATATGGGCCAATATTAGGCCCGGAACGTGGCAGTCCATTAATGGACCGGATCAAATATGGGCCGACATTTGGCCCAAAACATGGCAGCCAATTAATAGGCTGGCCTACTAGGGTCCTTAAAATCTTGTGGGCCTACAGCTGGGCCGGCGCATTAATGTTGGTGAAATCTCGTGGGCTTTTAGCTGGGCCGGCCCATTTTGATCCGCAAGAATTTTGTGGGCCTTTACCTGGGCCGGCCCATCATGACACACAAAAATCTTGTGGGCCTTTACCTGGGCCGGCCCATTATGGCCCGCGAAATCTTGTGGGCCTTTAGCTGGGCTAGCCCTTTATGGTCCGCAAAATCTCGTGGGCCTTTAGCTGGGCCGGCCCATTATGGTCCGCAAAATCTTGTGAGCCTTTAGTTGGGCCGGCCCATTTAAACTTGATGGGCCGTACCACGTGTCGACGTATCATAGGCGCCTTCCGTTCAATAAGTGGATGACATCTGTCCCAACGATGAGCCGACACGTGTTTCCTCCAGTCAATGATGATTTTACACGTGGAAAATCCCCATTGGTCGGGGCTGTTAACGGGTTATCGGATCTAAAACCCAACCCGATAGCTTAACAGTGTTCCGTTACGGTGGATGCCATGTGTCGGTCACCCTTAACGAAAGCACTTCTGTGACGCGTGATTTATCGTCATGGAAGTGGACACTTTCATTATGATAATTTTGGTAATGTCATGAAACACTTCTACGACAGCACATGTATGACTATTTTGATTCTGTCATAAATTTGTCATGAATATAATTGCATGACAAAAAACACGACCTACTATGACAAACACGCATCATCATGGAAGTGTATTTTTTTGTAGTGTAAGGAAGGTCCAGCCTATAGCACACGGACCGGAACATACACATGTCTTTGGTTCAACTCATATAAGGCTTTTTTTTATTAAAAAGTTCAGATGGAGACCCAACTAAGAAAGGTCCAATCTATTCCCTCAAAAAAAAGGAAGGTCCAATCTATAGCACATGGATACGGACCATACGAACATGTTTTTTTTTCTTTTTTTGCATGGTAATATGTGTCTCATTCATATCATAAATAATAAAGTACAAGTCACGTAAAAACCGATAAGAAAAAACTGAAAAGATAGTAGAACATCTCTGAGCTTGACACCAACGCCCGTCACCTGCCTCCGGCACCACCATAGCAGCCACCGAAGAAAAGAATGACGAATCACCACCTCACCCGAGCTCGACGCGGCTCCATCGCTGATATGCAGCTTTGCGGACCTCCAAGGTGGCTCACCAAAAGTGAAGCCCTTGTCGTTGAACGAATCAGACCGGGGCAACACCCCGGACACGCCATCGAACTTCAGATCTGACACCCCACCACGACTAAGACGCAGAAGGAGGAAACCATACCTGCCATCCACGAACCACGAGCCCAACAGATGTTCCGTCTTCCAGATGTCGTCGATGCAGACCACAATCTGCATCCGCTCCTGAACTACCTCCCAAGCTCCACGCCGACGCTGGAGAAAACGCCGTCGCAACGGCGGAGCCCGAGGACACAGGTCCACCACGAGGATGCCGCCGCAGCCACGCCATCCTTGCTTGAACAGACTGGTTTTCAAATCCATCCCCAACCATAGGACCGATGGCCTTGTCAGGGAAGGATCCGAAAAATATTTATTCAGCATCGTCATCGTCGCCACCGAAGCAAAGATGATGAACAACCTAAAAACCTAAACTACGAGGAAGTAAAATCAATCCACATGCGTGGAGGGGAGCCACCGAAGAACGGCGGTGGAAGATCGGCCTCTCCTGCCGGCGGCTAGGGTTGCAGCCGCCAGGGAGAGGAAAATGTATCGCTGTACGTCCAGGAGATCGAAGACTACCCGTGGACCTTCTATGACCATACGAACAGGTTGATCACGCCCATGCAAGCTGAGAGGATACGTTCTCAAAAAGAAAAACTGAGAAAGATACGGACTCCACAATCGCTGGCCAATCTCTACATAGCCGCTCCCGATGAAACCCTAGCCGCTCCTCTTAGCGGCTCCTTGCTGCCGAGAATAATTCCGATGATGCTGCCGGTTTACATGGCCGTCGCGGCTCCCGTGTGTTGCTGATAAATGCGAGGCGCCCAATCCGACACAGTCTTGCCGTCGCCATCACCAGAGCCATCCTGGCAACAGCGTGCTGCTTCGCCTAGATGCAGGCGGCTCAGGTAGCAAATCCTGCCATAGCCCATCGTGCCACAGGAGAAGAAAATTTTACCACCGTATCCATACAACCAGGATTTTCCTAGCAGGAAAGATAAGGCGGTTGATTTAGATTGCCAGTGGCGGCTTGGCCAAGTCCTCTTCCCTCCTTCTGCTCCCTTGGGGCTTCCACCACTGCCAATAGATCCTCAAGCAAGATGCCACGACTGACTGCATGTACTGGAAGCAAGAAAACAGCTTCTGCTGCCGAAGGGAAAGGAAGCACATCATTGCCACGGCCGGCCTGCCAGAGTCGATGGCGGCTCTTACGGATAATTTTGATAACTGAGAATGTGCGGGGGTGGTAGCACATCACCGTGTTGCTGCAAAAAGATGTCTCTCCTTATGCTTTCATCAGGCGCGCAACCAAACCAGTTGATTATAGTCGTATTCTGCACTATAAAGATCAATGCTATCTGCTCTCACAATGGAACGGGACAAAGAATCTCTTGCAGTCATCGACGAGGTAAGCATTGGCAAATTTTACATACAGGTAAATGATGTCATACAGGACTCAAAATTAATTTGCTTACCCATATGAATTTGGTGTTATTTCTTTTCTTACGTTGCATGTCACATATAAATTCTCTTTGACGTATATGGAGTTCAGTTTTATTCGGTAGGAACCTACTACCAGTCCACGCATGAAGGTATTTCTACTTGCATTTTTTTACCTCAAGTTTACTTCAGTAATAATATGTTCTTAATTTTGGTTGGAAGGCACCTTTCTACAAGTAAAAGTAATTTGGGACGACAGAGATTTATAATTTATACTATTACGTATAAGAAACCATTCCAAAATGATTTTTACAGAGTTCTGTAGAAGCAAAGCAAAAAAAAAAAGGTGATCTTTAAGGAGACATGTAGCTAGGATACTTGAAATTCTGTCCAAAACCTCAATATATATGTCTGTGGTAATATAATTAGTACTATATATTTTGGTCGATTGAAATTCTTCTAAATACACGACATATATTTATTTTGATAGCCCCGTCGCACATGCATTTTTTCCATATATAGTACTATTAGAGTTGCATATGTACGGAGGCCGAGGGTATTCATGAAAGCAGCATATGCGCCAGATGCCTAGAGAATCCAACCTATAAGTGAGTGCCAGCATATACGTCCAGGTGCCTGCCAACCTAGCATATCCAGCATTCTCTCGAGAGCAGCATACACATTAGGATGAGTAGCAAATTGAAGTCTGAACAATACAAGTATTCACCTTCATCTCAAGAAAAAATCTCTCTCTATTTTTGCCCAAGATAATCAATGGTTCATGTTTCTTTTGCACATTAACCATGGCATGCGGCAGCCTCAGCAATCAAGTCTGCAAGTTATGCACGGCAGAGGAGTCGTAGATCATCCAGACGCTTGGTAGTGTGGCTTCCCAACAAGTGCATACACACGCATGAAAGTGTACGTGTACAACATCAAGAAGCCATGCATGCTCAAGATATGACACATCGCCTGCAACTGCCTAGCATATAAAGTCTCTAATGACCCCAAGTGAAAATTGTGATATCCCCCATACGAAGGTGATGATGAATACACATAGACGCCATCAGTTTATGATAAGGTTTACAAGTACGAATTTGGTGTTATTTTTTTTCTTACGTTGCATGTCACATATAAATTCTCTTTGACTTCTATGGAGTTCAGTTTTTATTCGGTAGGAACCTACTACCAGTCCACGCATGAAGGTATTTCTACTTGCATTATTTACCTCAAATTTACTTCAGTAATAATATGTTTTTAATTTTAGTTGGAAGGCACCTTGCTATAGGTAAAAGTAATTTGGGACTACAGACATTCGTAATTTATACTATTACGTATAAGAAACCATTCCGAAATGAGTTTTACGGAGTTCTGTAGAAGCAGAGCAAAAAAAGGTGATCTTTAAGGAGAAATGTAGCTAGGATACTTGAAATTCTGTCCAAAACCTCAATATATATGTATGTGGTAATATACTTAGTACTATATATTTTGGTCGATTGAAATTCTTCTAAATACATGACATATATTTATTTTGATGTCCCTGGTGCACATGCATTTTTTTTCCATATATAATACTACGAGAGTTGCATACGTACGGAGGCCGGCGGTATTCATGAAAGCAGCATATATATGCGCCAGATGCCTAGAGAATCCAACCTACAAGCGAGAGCAACATACACATTATGATGAGTAGCAAATTGAAGTCTGAACAATACAGTATTCACCATCATCTCAAGAAAAACTCTCTATTTTTGCCAAAGATAATCAATGCTTCATGTTTCTTTTGCACATTAACCATGGCATGCGGCAGCCTCTGCAATCACGTCTGCAAGTTATGCACGACAGAGAAGTCGTAGATCATCCAGACGCTTGGTAGTGTTGTTTCCCAACAAGTGCATGCGCACGCTTGAAAGGCTACGTGTGCAACATCAAGAAGCCATGCATGCTCAATGGCCATTGAGTGGATCTAGATATGACACATCGCCTGCAATTGCCTAGCATATAATGACCCCAAGTGAAAATTGTGATATCGCCCATACGAAGATGATGAATACACATAGACGCCATGAGTTTATGATAAGATTTACAACAAAAATGCACGACAATATCGATCTAGCAGGTCGGCGGCGAGGTCTATGATAAGTTGGTATATCGACATTGCAATCAAGGATGATGTCGTAAGGCCATGAGATGGGGATCTATCTTGAATCTAATATATCAGTTTATTTTTTAGACTACTATACATGCATCAGTTAGGACCCAAGCGGTTGATTTGAAAAAGGCATGTCTATACCAAGCAATGAAAAACTACACAAACCAAGGTACATAACTACGAGGTAAAGATTAAATATAATTTTAGTACGAGTACATCACATACTTTCAAGTAGAATGCACACTTCACACAAAATAAATGATATGCTTACACATTACTTCTCAAAGCCACGACTTTCGCGATATTTGGGCTCTAAGTTGCACTCTCATTATTTTGATTAAACTGAATTATAAAGTGAAAATTTATGAAATTTGGCAAGTAAAATTAAACGCATTCCCAACATGTAATCCTTCTATTTCTCTTTATGCCATGGCAGCCCGAAAAGGCGTCAAATCCATGATCGCACTCATCAGCTAGCGAATTTGGATGGAGAGGAACAATTACGTCTTCAAAGGAAAGCTACCAAGCACGGACAACATCCTCAACTGCTACCACTCCGACATGGGCCAATGGAGGATTGCGGGCGCATCATGTTTAGAGATATCGGCCGGTGGCATCTCCCCCTGTTTCTCTCTCTGTTTTTTCCTCCACTCCACTGATCACTTGATCGAACAATTTGTCGCTCTCTTCTGCTAAGCTAATGAAAACCAACAATCACTGGTCAGTTCAAAAAAAATGTAATCCTTCTATTTCTCTTTACTTTGCATATAACCTTAGCCATAAGTCAATCTTTGTAGAGTAGGACCAGGTTTATAGGGAAAATAACAACATTTGAAATACCAAATCAGTATAATTAGATCTATCATGAATTCAAGTTTCATATTGTATAACTTCAATATTGTATAGCTTTAATATTGTGAATAACTTTGAACAGCACACATATGTCAGTAGTTCTAAATTAAGTTATAGAGTGTGAAAATTGATTTCATGATACAGTAATGACATTGAGTTAGTATATTGTGAATGACTATGTATTGAAGGAGAACCAGTGTTAATGTAACATCCCTCGAGAGTAAGCAAGCCATACATTAACTTTACTTTTTATGGACAAGTCAGGATGTGAAGAGGAAATAAACTTTAAGCGCATGCCGGTGAGGATTCTATAAGAGAATGATGTATATTAGTAAGTTGTGATTTAGCATCACATACTACGGACCTTCAGTTTTCATTGTGACACACCAACGTCAATACCAAAACAAGTTCAGCATGATGCGAGTGTCAAATTTCAAATCCCAATCTCATAAGTACAACAACACACAAACGTGAACATAGTAAATATGTAAAAACATGAGCAAGATAATAACATAAAATATCTAGCCGCGCAAATGCGCAGGCCACCCTACTAGTCATTATAAAGGCTAAATGAAACTCTAAACTCACGAGGATGATATGTAAATCTCTTACTGAATGTCTCGGTGAGGTTGAGATGTTGGATGCACTTATCTTTGATGGAGGGAGCAAGCTCGATGTTGTGAACATACTGCTCAAATTCTTCCTTGATACATGCACCAACCATGAACTCATTACACAATCATATGCACGATTTGGTATCGGCGTCCCACATCAAGCTTGCACTTGGTTCAACATAGGACTGTCAAATCGAGCTTCCGCTCGATGATGCCCTCGAGTATCTCCTCCTTGAAGAACTCCTAAAGAGGTACATTTTTATTTGCGAACAATTTCTGAATATTTTTGGGACATAAAATTTTGTCAGCAAAACTTCATAAGATTGATAGCAACTACTCATATGGATGTCTAGAGGCTATATCAAGCATTCAAACTACTTTGAACGCCAAGAGTTCAACATGCAAGCCCATTTATAGCAGCACCAATAGTAGCTAATTATTCAAAATATAAACCACTAGAGCAAAAACTAATTGGAGCAATGGAGGAGTCACATATCAAGTAGCAATCCTCCAAAGCAGTTTTAGAAACGGAGCTTCGAGCAAAGAGATCAAAATCTATGGGTTTGAGAGTGACATCTGCTAGAACTACGTTAGTATTTCCCCAAAGAGGAAGTTATGATGCAGCAAAGCAAAGGTAGGTATTTCCCTTAGTGATGAGACGAAGGTTATCGAACCTGTAGGAGAACCACGCAATACAACGTAAACAACCCCTACACACAAATAACAAATACTCGCAACCCGACGTGTTAAAGGGGTTGCAATCCCTTTTGTGTAACCGCGCCAGAAATTGGCGAGGAGACGGGATAAAGTTGTAATAGATAGGATAAATAGATCACAAATAAAATAACGTGCAGCAAGGTATTTTTGTATTTTTTTGTTTAATAGAACTGAAAATAAAAATCAAAGGACAATAGATCGCAAAGGCAAATATGATAAGAAGAGACCCGGGGATCGTAGGTTTCACTAGTGGCTTCTCTCAAGAAAAATAGAAAACGGTGGGAAAACAATTATTGTTGGGCAATTGATAGAATTTCAAATAATCATGACGATATCCAAGTAATGATCATTATATAGGCATCACGTCCAAGATTAGTAGACCGACTCCTGTCGGCATCTACTACTATTACTCCACACATCGACCGCTATCGAGCATGCATCTAGTGTATTAATTTCATGGGAAAACGGAGTAATGCAATAAGAACGATGACATGATGTAGACAAGATCTATTTATGTAGAAATAGACCCCATGTTTTTATCCTTAATAGCAATGTTACATACATGTCATTTCCCCTTCTGTCACTGGGATCAAGCACTGTAAGATCAAACCCATCACAAAGCACCTCTTCCCATTGCAAGATAAATAGATCAATTTGGCCAAACAAAATTCAAATATCGGAGAAGAAATACGAGGCTGTAATCAATCATGCATATAAGAGATCAAAGAAGACTCAAATAACTTTCATGGATAAAAATATAGATCTGATCATAAACTCAAAGTTCATCGGATCCCAACAAACACACCGCAAAAAGACTTACATCATATGGATCTACAAGAGACCATTATATTGAGAATCAAGAGAGAGAGGAAGCCATATAGCTACTAACTACGGACCCGTAGGTCTACAAAGAACTACTCACGCATCATCGGAGAGGCACCAATGGATATGATGAACCCGTCCATGATGGTGTCTAGATTGTATCTCGTGTTTCTGGAACTTGCGGCGGATGGAATTGATTTTCATCGACTCTCCTAGGGTTTCTAGAATATTGGGGTATATATAGAGCAAAGAGGTGGTGCAGGAGGCCACCGAGGTGGGCACAACCCACCTGGGCGCGCCTAGGCTCCCAGGCGTGCCCTGGTGGGTTGTGCTCCCCTCGGAGCACACCTCTGGTACTTTGTTGGACCATACGGTGTCTTCTGGTCCAGAAAAATCCACAAAAAGTTTCTCTGCGTTTGGACTCCGTTTGGTATTGATTTCCTGCGATGTAAACAACAAGCAGAAAACAACAACTGGCACTGGGCACTATGTCAATAGGTTAGTACCAAAAAATGATGTAAAATGATTATAAAATGATTGTAAAACATCCAAGAATGATAATATAATAGCATGGAACAATCAAAAATTATAGATATGTTGGAGACGTATCAGCATCCGCAAGTTAATTCCTGCTCGTCCTCGAGTAGGTAAATGAAAAAAACTGATTTTTTGATGTGGAATGCTGCCTAACATGTTCATCACATAATCTTTTCTTTGTAGCATGGACATTTGGACTTTTATATGGTTCAAAGCAATAGTCTAGTTTTGACATGAAGATTTTAAAACTCAAGCATATCAACAAGCAACCATGTCTTTCAAATACCAACACTAAAGCAAGTTATCCCTAACCCATTATGCTCAACCATTGATCCATTCATGAAACACACTCGAATATTAACTACACCCAATGCTCAAATACGATTGTAGTGCCCCTTAGTTGGTGCTTTATAAGAGAAGATGGAGACTCAAATTCAAAATAAAAATTGCATAAAGTAAAAGAAAGGCCTTTCGTAGAGGGAAGTAGGGATTTGTAGAGGTGCCAGAGCTCAAAGCGAAAATTGAGAGATAAAAACATTTTGGGAGGCATACTTTTCCCACCAACGCAAACGACTTAGAGTTCCCAATACTTTCCATGCTAGATACATCATAGGCGGTTCCCAAACAGAAAATAAAGTTTATTCCTTTTTCCACCATACTTTCACTTTCCATGGCTAACCGTATCCACGGGTGCCCTCCATACCAACACTTTCCAAGGAATACAACATAAAGTAAATTCATTTTTCATTTCGGGACTGGGCATCCCTAATACCTTTGCCGTACTCTCGTGCAATGACAAGTGAATAAACACTCATCGTGAGAATAACACATATAGCATGGAAAACACCAGCCACCCCTCACCGCCTTGCGAGCGGTACAAGCACACAAAAGAGAAATTTATTTTGAAAATTAGAGATGGCACATACAAATTTTCTTAGAATGGCATGGAAATACCGCATATAGGTAGGTATACTGGACTCATATGGCAAAACAGGTTTAAAGGGTTTTGGATGCACAAGTAGTGATCATACTTAGTGCAAAATGAAGGCTAGCAAAAAGATTGAGAAGCGCCCAACCAAGAAACGAAAAATCTCGTACCCCAACATTAAGCATAAGTAATACCGAATAATGCACCACAAGTAGGATGTAATTTAATTGCATAACTATTGACTTTCCTGCTTGCATAGGGAATCACAAACCTTAACACCAATATTCTTACTAAAGCATAATTACTCATCAACATGACTCACATATCACATCGTCATATCTCAAAACCATTACTAAGAACCAAGTTTATTTTGTCCAATGATCTTCATGAAAGTTTTTATTATATCCTCCTTGGATATCTATCACTTTGGGACTATTTTCATATGTTGCTTTTAATAAGCTCAAACAAATTTAAGTGAAGAACATGAGCATAACATTTCTTTCTCTCAACATAATCTAAGTGAAGCAAGAGAGAATTTCTTATAAAAATTACTACCTCCCAAATAAATATAAGTGAGGCATGAGAGAATTTCTTCAAAAATAACTAAGCACACCGTGCTCAAAAAGATATAAGTGAAGCACTAGAGCAATTCCAAGGCTCTAAAAATTTAAGTGAAGCATATGAGCAAGCATAGCATAATTTTTGAATCTATCAAAAAGGTGTGCCCAGCAAGGATTCAAGACTTAAAATACAAAGCAAAACAAGCAAAGACTCATATCACACCAGACACTCCAAGCGAAACTCATAATATGTGACAATAAAAATATAGTTCCAAGCAAAATACCGATGGTTGTTAGAAGAAAGAGGGGATGCCACTCGAGGGCATCCCCAAGCTTAGTTGCTTGCTACTTCTTGAATATTATCTTGGGGTGCCTCGGGCATCCCTAAGCTTAGCCTTTTGCTAATCCTTATTCCCTCATCCATTGTAAGGTCACGCGAAACTTGAAAACTTCAATCACACAAAACTCAACAAAACCTTCGTGAGATTCGTTAGTATAAGAAAGCAAACCACTACTATAAGTACTGTTGCAAACCAATTAATATTTTATTTTTGCATTATATCTACTGTATTCCAACTTTCTATGGCAAAAACTCTTCAAAGAAAACCATAGAATCATCAAAACAGGCACACAACAAAAAGAAAATAGAATATGTCGAAAACAGGACAGTCTGTAGCAATCTGACTACTTCGAATACTTATGTAACTCCAAAACTTCTGAAAAATTAGGATGACGTGAGAAATTTGTTTATTAATCTTGTGAAAAAAGAATCAACTAAAAAGCACTCGTCTGATAAAAATTAAAAATAATTTCATGAGCGCAAAAGTTTCTGTTTTTGAGCAAGATCAAATCAACTCTCACCCAAATCTTCCCAAAGGCCTTGCTTGGCACAAACACTAATTTAAACCACAAAAACACATATAATCAGAGGCATAATTGTGTATTTTATTGAAAACAGCAAGAAAACCAAAAAGCAAAAAGATACAAGTTGGGTTGCCTCCCAACGAGTGCTATCGTTTTACGCCCGTAGCTAGGCGTAACGTGTAGGATCTAAGTGTTGTCATCTGTAATCTTTGCCACTTTAGTAAGGGTTTTTTAAAATCCGGGAGGCCCTTTGCACTTCCCTAAATTTCAGGGAAAGAAACCATCTTGAGATCTAAAATATCCACCCGTTTATTGCAAAGGGCAATCAAAGTGTTCATCCAATTGATACTACCGTTGAGATGTTTAACAGGTTCATTATATCTTTGCAATTCAACCATATGCTTATGAAAATCACTGAGTTTGTCCAAAATTTGAACTCCCTCTTGGGTGAAAGAAAACCCTTTCTTTTGTGGTGGAACCCCCAAAATTCCTTCTAAGATTTCATAGGCAACATTGACATCAAGCTCAATAAAATTCCCTTTTGCGACAAAATCTAAAAGTTGTCTATGAAATTTTTTGCATCCCCCTTTAAATTGCAAACATGATAGGACTCCATTAGCCTATACCAAGCATCTTTCAAATTTTCTCCTTGTCTTTGTTTGAAGTATAGAACTTCAAAATCTGGTAACAAAGGAGGAGCGATCAAACCAGCCATTGTGATTGAGAAAGCAAGAACGCGAATAGATCTGACAAGAAAACGACGAACGGAAAAGAGGGAAAATAAAACAACAAATTTTAGTGAAGTGGGGGAGAGGAAAATAAGAGGAAAATGGCAAATAATGTAAATTGCGAGGAGATGAGATTTGTGATTAGGAACCTAGTTGATGTTGATGATCCTCCCCGGCAACGGTGCAAGAAATTCCTTTTGATGTCTGCTAGAACTACGTCGGTATTTCCCCGAAGAAGAAGGGATGATGCAGCACAACAACGGTAGGCATTCCCCTCAGTGATGAGACCAAGGTTATCGAACCAGTAGGAGAGCCGCGCAACACAACGTAAACAACTCCTGCACAAAAATAACAAATACTCGCAACCCGACGTGTTAAAGGGGTTGTCAATCCCTTTCAGGTTACGGTGTCAGAAATAGGCGAGGAGAAGGGATAAAGTTGTAATAGATAGGATAAATAGACCATAAATAAAATAAAGTGCAGCAAGGTATTTTTGTATTTTTGGTTTAATAGAACTGAAAATAAAAGCAAAGGAAAATATATCACAAAGGAAAATATGATAAGAAGAGACCCGGGGCAATAGGTTTCACTAGTGGCCTCTCAAGAAAAATAGCAAACGGTGGGAAAACAATTACTGTTGGGCAATTGATAGAACTTGAAATAATCATGACGATATCCAGGAAATGGTCATTATATAGGCATCACGTCCAAGATTAGTAGACCGACTCCTACCTGCATCTATTACTATTACTCCACACGTCAACCGCTATCCAGCATGCATCTAGTGTATTAAGTTCATGGAAAAATGGAGTAATGCAATAAGAATGATGTCATGATGTAGAAAAGATCTATTTATGTAGAAATAGACCCCATCTTTTTATCGTTAATAGCAACAATACATACGTGTCGTTTCCCCTTTTTTCACTGGGATCAAGCACCGTAAGATCGAACCCATCACAAAGCACCTCTTCCCATTGCAAGATAAATAGATCAAGTTGGCCAAACAAAACCCAAATATCAGAGAAGAAATACGAGGCTATAATCAATCATGCATATAAGAGATCAAAGAAGACTCAAATAACTTTCATGGATAAAAACATAGGTCAGATCATCAACTCAAAGTTCATCCGATCCCAACAAACACACCGCAAAAAGTCCTACATCATATGGGTCTCCAAGAGATCATTGTATTGAGAATCAAGAGAGAGAGAGAGAGAGAGAGAGAGAGAGAGAAAGCGATCTAGCTACTAAATATGGACCCGTAGGCCTACAAAGAACTACTCACGCATCATAGAAGAGGAACCAATGGACATGATGAACCCCAACATGATGGTGTCTAGATTGGATCTGATGTTTCTAGAATTTGCGGCATATGGAATTGATTTTCGTCGACTCTCCTAGGGTTTCTGGAATATTGGGGTATTTATAGAGCAAAGAGGCGGTGTAGGAGGCCACTGCGGTGATACTTTTTTGGGCCATCCAATGTCTTCTGGTCCAGAAAAAATCCACAAAAAGTTTCACTGTGTTTGAACTCCGTTTGTTATTGATTTCCTGCGATGTAAAAAACAAGCAGAAAACAATAACTGGCACTGGGCACTATCTCAATAGGTTAGTACCAAAAAATGATATAAAACGATTATAAAATGATTGTAAAACATCCAAGAATGATAATATGACAGCATGGAACAATAAAAAATTATAGATACATTGGAGATGTATCAGAGAGCAAGAACACAAGAGAGAGAGAGAGAGAGAGAGAGAGAGAGAGAGCAATGATGATTTTTTCCTGGAGGTAGGAGATGACATGGGCTAAATGGATAATTGAGAGGGCCCACGTGGGGCCCACCACCCACTAGGGCATGCCTGACATGGTTGGCGCACCGTGGTGTCTTGTGGGCACCAGAGGCATCCCCTCGTGTTGTTATTTATGCCAGAAATTCATAAATATTCAGAAAATAATCATGTTAAAATTTCAGGGCATTCTGAGTACTTTTATTTTTGGGCACTTTATTGCACGAAAAAACAAAAAACAGGGTAAACATGCCATTTTACTTTATTTAACTAAGAAATAACAGAAAATATAAGGTAGGGACAGAAGTTTGTGCTTACTAAATTCATCAACCTAATGCCTCTAAAAAATAATCCATTAATAAGGTTGATCAAGTCTTATTAACAACCACTTTCAATTGGAATGAACCCGAAGAACTTTCATAAAGCACTAACTTACCTAAACAAGGATTTGCATATCCCCAACAATAAGTATTTCATATTTCTTTTTGGCAGTAGGTATGGGGAGTTGAAAACTTCCAATAGTGATTGTTGGAGATTTTTCATTAACATTAATAACATTCACTTGAAATTGTTTCTTCCAAAAATGCGTCGTATGCTCATTACCATAGATATGAAAAGTGACCTTGCTTTTATTGTAATCAATAATAGCCTCTGCAGTATTCAAAAAGGGTCAAGGATAATCGACATGTTGTCGTCCTTAGGCATCTCAAGTATAACAAAGTCTGTTAAGATAGTAACATTTGCAACAACAATGGGCACATCCTCATAAATACCGATAGCTCTGGAAGTTGATTTGTCAGCCATTTGCAAAGATATTTTAGTAGGTGTGAGTTTATTAAAATCAAGTCTTTTATACAAGGAGGGAGTCGTAACACTAACACTAGCTCCCAAATCACATAAAGCAATTTTGACATAATTTCTTTTAATAGAGCAAGGTGTATAGTTGGTATTCCCGGATCTCCAAGTTTTTTAGGTACTCCATCCTTAAAAGAGTAATTAGCAAGCATGGTGGAGATTTCAGCTTCAGGCATTTTCATTTTATTGGTAACAATGTCTTTCATTTATTTTGCATAAGGGGCCATCTTTAAAATATCAGTCAAGCGAGTACGCAAAAAGATTGGCCTAAGCATTTTAGCAAAGCGTTCAAATTCTTCATCATCCTTTTTCTTAGAAGGTTTAGGTGGAAAGGTCATAACCCATGGCTCTCTTTCTTTACCATGTTTTCTAGCCACAAAGTCTCTTTTATCATAGCATTTATTTTTAGACTGTGGGTTATCAAGATCAACAACCGGTTCTATCTCAACATCATTATCTGCTTGAGCATCTATACGAACATCATTATCACTAGGTGGATGTTCATTACTAGATTGAGTTTCATCGTCAGAGATAGAGACATTATTGTTTTCTTCAGAAGGTTTTTCTATCTCAGGTTTCACTAGAGGTATGCAAAGTCTTCTCATTTCTCTTTTTGTTATTCCTCTTAGAAGGACTAGGTGCACCAGTATTAATTCTTTGAGAGTCTTGTTCAATTCTTTTAGGGTGACCTTTAGGACAAAGTGGTTCCTGGGTCATTTTTCCTCCTCTAGTTGCTATTCTAACAGCATAATCATTAATATTACTATTCATTTCACTAAGCAACTCTTTTTGAGATTTAGCAACTTGTTCTAATTGGGTTTGGACCATACAGGCATGTTTTCCTACACCTCTAACATCATTGGTGATTCTAAATAACAAGTCACTCAAGCGAGCAATCATATGAGAATTTTGTTTCAGTTATTTCATAACATACACATTGAAGTGATCTTATTTCATGATATAGTTATCAAATTCATATAAGCATTGTGACGCCCCCGATTCAATCGTACACTAACCATACACGTAAATGTGTACGATCAAGATCAGAGACTCATGGGAAGACATCACCACACAACTGTAGACACAAATAAAATAATACAAGCTTTATATTACAAGCCAGGGGCCTTGAGGGCTCGAATACATAGCTTGATACACAAGAGTCTGTGGAAACAACAATATTTGAGTACAGACATAAGTTAAACAAGGCTGCCTTAAGAAGGCTAGCACAAAAGCAACAACGATCGAAGAGGCAAGGCCTCCTGCTTGGGACCTTCTAACTACTCCTGGTCTTCGGCGGCCTCCATGTAGTTGTATCCGTCGACGGTGGCATCTGGCTCTAGGGATCCATCATTTGGTTGCATCAACCAAAAAGAAGGAAGAAGGGGGGAAAGGGGTAGCAAAGCAACAGTGAATACTCATCCAAAGTACTCGCAAGCATCAGATCTATACTAAGTATGCATTCGTATCAAAGGAAGGTATGTATCTGTGGACTGAACTGCAGAATGCCAGAATAGAGAGGAAGGCCTAGCCTATCGAAGACTAGCATCTTCAAGCAGCTCCGAGCATCTTGCAACATTCAGAAGAGTATAGAATAGTAGTTTATATTTAACAAACATGTTGTAGTATTAATGCCCAGGGATCCTTCCTCAACTCCCTGCGAGGAAGCAATCTTGGGGCCACATATCCATCACATATCTCAAGTATCCATTTCTAGTTGTAATAGATCACGATACAAGTCTGAACGTCTGTTACCATGGACACGACTATTCGAATAGATAATCTTCCCTGTAGGAGTGCACCACGTTACCCAACACGCTTGATTACTCTGGCTGGACACACTTTCTTGGGTCCATGCCCGGCCTCAAAAGATCAACATGTTGCAACCCGACCTAGGCTTAGCAGAAAGGTCCCCGTCGGTCTACATCCTAAGCACTCCGGGGTCTTGGGCCCATTGCCCGTTGCACTCCGGGTCGTTGTGAGCAAGTCAGACCCAAGCCCCACCACAATCATGGGTGGTGCCGGCCCAGCCGTGCCGCAATACGAAACTGGACGTCTGACAAAGCTTCGGCTGATACCACGACGCTGAGTGCCCATATATGTTCCCACATGGTGGTTAGTGCGTAAAGGCCAGTGGCCAACTCATAACTAATACCCAAACCCTTAGTGTATTAGGAGCTCGCAGAGACAAGAAGAGACTCACGATAATGTGACCCTGTCGCCCCGTCTCGAGGAAAATACGTCAAGGGCTAGGCCCAACCCTCTTACTAGGGCGGTCCACATGCCCGGCTGTGCCTCATAATTATCCCGCAGGTGCTCCCCGGGCCCGCCCGACTTTCACATCAACTCATGGGTACCCCTCAGGGCCGACCCGACTTCAACAATGTTCTCAAGTAAAGTTTAGGTAACTGTGTATCCATAACATCTAGGGGGAATCTAAGGAATCACCGATACATCTCCAACGTATCTATAATTTTTGGTTGTTCCATGCTATTATATTATCTGTTTTGCATGTTTAATATGCATTAATATGATATCTTATATTATTTTTGGGACTAACCTATTAACCTAAAGCCTAGTGCCATTTCATGTTTTTCCCTATTTTTGAGTTTCGCAGAAAAGGAATACTCCAAATGGAATAAAACCTTCGCGATGATTTTTCTTGGACCAGAAGACACCCAAGAGAGATGAATATGAAGTTTGAGGAGCCACGAGGCGGGCACAAGGACGGAGGGCGTGCCCAGGGGGGTAGGACGGCCCCCCCACCCTTGTGGGCCCCGTGCACTTCCTGGCCTAATTATTTCACCTATATATTCCCATATATCCCCAAACCAACAGGGGCATCCACGAAAACACTTTTCCACGACCGCAACCTTCTGTACCCATAAGATCCTATCTAGGGGCCTTTTCCGATGTCCTACCAGAGGGGGATTCGATCACGGAGGGCTTCTACATCAACACCATTGCTCTTCTGATGAAGCGTGAGTAGTTTACCACAGACCTACGGGTCCATAGCTACTAGCTAGATGGCTTCTTCTCTCTCTTTGATTCTCAATACCATGTTCTCCTCGATTGTCGTGGTATTTCCTTGACATATGCCAACAGGTGGCTAATCATGTAGGGGGTCAATAGAACATTGCCGGGCTCTAGAAGCGGGAGTAGGCAAGACCTCAAACGATGCCGGGTCTTACCCAGGTTCGGGGCTCTCCGTGGAGATAACACCCCTAATCCTGCTCTGCGGGGTCTCCACATCGCTATGATCAATAGCAAATACAAGGTTGCTCCTTCAGCTGTTCGGTGTAGAGGAGGAAGAAAGCATCTAGCTCTACTTATCCTTAGCTATGTGGGTGTGTGGTGATCTAGGGCTGAACCCTTTGCATGGGTGACCCTGGGGGGTTTATATAGGCCTACCCCCTAGGGGTACAATGGTAATCTGGCTGGTCGTAGGACTCGGCCGTCAGTGTCTCTAGGATCCGGCTCCTCCGCCGACAGCTAGGGCCCGGCGCCTGGCGGGTCCCGCCAGCTGCCGTGATCTTGGCGGACAGGTAGGGCCCGCCGCCTACGGTCCAGGGGGACCAGGCTGCACTATAGCCTTGCCCCTAGTGACAATAGCTTGGTCGGGGGCGCATGGCTACAATGCCGCCGCCTGGCAGGCGATTACTATAGCCACACCCCGTCACCTCTGGTGAATTGTGCACAGACTCCAAGGGGAGGGGCGGCCGCCAGCTAGGAGTCGGCCTCCCCTTGAGGCCGCCTGCTCTGGCCCTGCCATCTTGTGGGGGTACATGGGCTAGTGGGGCCTGCCGCCTGCGGGCCACACCGACCGCCCGTCATGGGGGCATGGCCCTGCGTGATGTAGGCATCGTTATGGGTCACGTGGCTACAGTGCTGTGTCAGGCGAGGGATGTCCGCCTGGTACGCCTACGTTGTGGCCATGTTCCTTCCAGGATTCAGAGTTGGCAGGTGGCACCGTTGCCACGCCCGATCTTGTCATGGCAGGTGGGTGTAGACTTTGAGGGGGCGAAGGGCCACTTGGCAGGAGTCGGCCCCTTGGCTCCAGCCGGCCGGGGAGGCCGGCCTTGCGATCAATCGGACTAAGGGGCTGTGCTAGCCCCTAATACGTCTCCAACGTATCTATAATTTATGAAGCATTCATGCTATTGTATTATCTGTTTTGAATGATTACGGGCTTTATTATACACTTTTATATTACTTTTGGGACTAACCTACTAACCGGAGGCCCAGCCCATATTGTTGTTTTATTGCCTGTTTCAGTATTTCGAATAAAGGGAATATCAAACGGAGTCCAAACGGAATGAAACCATCGGGAGCGTGATTTTTGGAAAGGATGTGATTCGGGAGACTTGGAGTTCAAGCCAGGGAAGGCTCGAGGAAGCCAGGAGATAGGAGGGCGCGCCCTCCCCCCTAGGCGCGCCCCCCTGTCTCCTAGGCCCCTCGAGGCTCCCCCGACCGACTTCTTTCGCCTATATATTCCCATATACCCTAAAAACATCGAAGCACACAATAGATCGGGAGTTCTGCCGCCGCAAGCCTCTATAGCCACCAAAAACCTCTTGGGAGCCCGTTCCGGCACCCTGCCGGAGGGGGAACCCATCACCGGTGGCCATCTTCATCATCCCGGCGCTCTCCATGACGAGGAGGTAGTAGTTCACCCTCGGGGCTGAGGGTATGTACCGGCAGCTATGTGTTTGATCTCTCTCTCTCTCTCGTGTTCTCTCTATGGCACGATCTTGATGTATCACGAGCTTTGCTATTATAGTTGTATCTTATGATGTTTCTCCCCCTCTACTCTCTTGTGATGAATTGAGTTTTCCTCTTGAAGTTATCTTATTGGATTGAGTCTTTATTGATTTGAGAACACTTGATGTATGTCTTGCCGTGCTTATCTGTGGTGACAATGGGATATCACGTGCCACTTGATGTATGTTTTGGTGATCACCTTGCGGGTTCCGCCCATGAACCTATGCATAGGGGTTTGCACACGTTTTCGTCTTGACTCTCTGGTAGAAACTTTGGGGCACTCTTTGAAGTACTTTGTGTTGGTTGAATAGATGAATCTAAGATTGTGTGATGCATATCGTATAATCATGCCCACGGATACTTTAGGTGACAATGGAGTATCTAGGTGACATTAGGGTTTTGGTTGATTTGTGTCCTAAGGTGTTATTCTAGTACGAACTCTTGAATAGATTGATCCGAAAGAATAACTTTGAGGTGGTTTCGTACCCTACCATAATCTCTTCGTTTGTTCTCTGCTATTAGTGGCTTTGGAGTGACTCTTTGTTGCATGTTGAGGGATAGTTATATGATCCAATTATGTTATTATTGTTGAGAGAACTTGCACTAGTGAAAGTATGAACTCCATGCCTTGTTTCCTACCATTGCAATACTGTTTACGCTCACTTTTATCATTAGTTACCTTGCTGTTTTTATATTTTCATATTACAAATACTCATATCTACCATCCATATTGCACTTGTATCACCATCTCTTCGCCGAACTAGTGCACCTATACAATTTACCATTGTATTGGGTGTGTTGAGGACACAAGAGACTTTTTGTTATTTGGTTGCAGGGTTGTTTGAGAGAGACCATCTTCATCCTATGCCTCTCACGGATTGATAAACCTTAGGTCATCCACTTGAGGAAATTTGCTACTGTCCTACAAACCTCTACACTTGGAGGTCCAACAACGTCTACAAGAAGAAGGTTGTGTAGTAGACATCAAGCTATTTTCTGGCGCCGTTGCCGGGGAGGTGATTGCTTGAAGGTATATCTTTAGATCTTGCAATCGAATCTTTTTGTTTCTTGTTTTATCACTAGTTTAGTTTATAAAATAAAACTACAAAAAAATGGAGTTAAGTTTGTCTCATACGCTTCCTCTTTTTAATATCTTTCGTGCGTTTGATGAAAAGGAAAATTGTGCTCAAGTGCTAGAAGAAGAAATCTATAGAATGTTTGATACTAAATCTGTGAATGATGAGCATGATTGTAATGTTGTTAGTATGAACTCTTTTAGTACTAATGATGATTGCACTAGTTATGATGAAAATACCTCTTATAAGCATGTTGATTTTTGTGGAGTAGATTGGGTTTGCAAGTACACACCAAATAGGGAAAGTAGATATTGCAAGAGGCATATGTATTTAGAAACTAAATTGTTGCAAGAAAGTCTTGATGATTGTGCTGAAAGATTCAATATTTTTTATGCTCCTTTTGAACTTTGCAATGAACATGGTCATTTAAATCTCCAATGCAAATTGTTTCATGATCAAATCGTGTCCAAAAATTGTGATAGCTTGATTACCCTTGGGCATCATAAAGATCTTAGTCTTCTTTTGGGGTATGAAGAAATGAAACATATAACCGAGGGTATTCCAAAATTTAATCTTGTATGATTTCTTGATTTTGATCTAGAGAACATTTATATGTATTGTGCGGTGAATTGCATTGAAAATCCTTATATTGCCAATTACATAAAGAAAAGAAAGCAAATATAAGATGATGATAATACTAATAAAATGGAAGAGACTTCCCAATATCCTCCTATTATTTCTTATGATGAATCAGGTAACGAGGAGGAGCTTTCTATTCAACCAATCTCGTCAATAAGGAGCTGAAAGAGGAAGGTTGAACCCACACATAATGTGAAGAAAAAAAGAAAAGAAGGAGCAACAAAGGTAGAAAGGTATCCCTCCCAAATGATGTTGCTCCTACTACTCAATGTGATGAAGATAATTGCATATTATTGGTGCTATCCATATTTTTAATGATGAGAGTGATTATGCTTATGATATGAAAGGGCCCAAGCTTGGGGAAGCTATGTTTGATGAGGATGAAATATTTGAGAATATATTTGCTGAAATTAATGTTTGTCCCAAGCTTGGGAATGCTATGTTTAATGAAGATAATATTTTTAGCATACCAAGTTCGATATGCAAAGTTTTTATGAGGATAGCATGCCTCTTTCTTATGATGATTATTTTGATGAAAGTGGGTTTGTAAGAGTGTCAACTTTATTTAGTGATTCCACTCTCTTGGGAGAGGTTTCAATCGATTATGATGAGAACAAAGTTGCTACTTATGATGATTATTGTGATGAAACTTATGTTATAAAAAGTAGTGATGATTATATTATGATTATATTTATAAAACTTGTCATGATTATGATTACCCTTTTTCTGAACATTACTCTTTTAATGTGGAAACAATTTTTAGTATTCAAGTCTCTTATGATACTCCCGCTATTCCAAATGAGGAGAATTTTGCTTATGTGGAGAGTAGTAAATTTTCTATGCTTGTAGATCATGAAAAGAATGCTTTAGGTGTTGGTTATATTGTTGAATTCATTCATTATGCTACTGAAAATTATTATGAGGGAGGAACATATGCTTGTAGGAATTGCAATAATGTCAAGTTTCCTCTCTATATGCTTAAATTCTTGAAGCTATGCTTGTTGTGCCATCCTATGCTAGTTGATTATTGTTCCCATAAGTTGTTTGCTCACAAAATCCCTATTCATAGGAAGTAGGTTAGACTTAAATGTGCTAGTCATATGCTTCATGATGCTCTCTTTATGTTTCAATCCTTATCTTTTATGTGAGCATCATTGCCATCATCATGCCTAGCTAAAAGGCATTAAAGAAAAGCCCTTGTTGGGAGACAACCCAATATTTATCCTTACTGTTTTTGTGTGTCCACATGATTATGATACTAGAGTAATCATGTTTTATAGCTTTTGTTTCAATAAAGTGCCAAGTAGAACCTTTGGGAAGACTTGGGTGGAGTTTATGTGATCTTGCTGTGAAAAACAGAAACTTTAGCGCTCACGAGCATAGCTGCCATTTCTTTAGTGGAGAGTGCTTTTAGGTTGACTATTTTAGCAGATGATTAATAGACAAATTGTTCAGGTCCAACAATTTATTTCATAATTTTTGGGGTTCCAGAAATATACGTTTGATACAGACTACTACAGACTGTTCTGTTTTTGACAGATTCTGTTTTCTACGTGTTGTTTGCTTATTTTGATGCATCTATGGCTAGTATTAAGTGGTATGAACCATAGAGAAGTTAGAATACAGTAGATATTACACAAATATGAATTTAGAATGAGTTCATTACAGTACCAAAGTGGTGGTTTTATTTTCTTATACTAACAGAGCTTACGAGTTTTGTCTTGAGTTTTGTGTGGTTGAAGTTTTCAAGTTTTGGGTAAAGATTCGATGGACTATGGAATAAGGAGTGGAAAGAGCCTAAGCTTGGGGATGCCCAAGGCACCCCAAGGTAATATTCAAGGACAACCAAGAGCCTAAGCTTGGGGATGCCCCGGAAGGCATCCCCTCTTTCGTCTTCGTTCATCGGTAACTTTACTTGGAGCTATATTTTTATTCGCCACATGATATGTGTTTTGCTTGGAGCGTCATTTTATTTTGTTATTTTTTGCTTGCTGTTAGTTAGAATAGTGTTTTGCCTCTTTAGTTTCAATAAAAAAAGTCAAGGATAGCCTTTGCCATGCTTATTTTGCTAGTTTGCATGTTGCTGTTTGAAAACAGAAAGTTTACCGCTGTTGCAAAAATTCCCTAGAAAAGTCAGAGCATGGTATAACGTTGAATATTTTTGCATATTAATCTCTGATAAATTTATTATAGTGGGAATTTTAGTTCATAATTTTTGGAGTCAGGGAAGTACTGAAAATTATTATGAGGGAGGAACATATGCTTTTAGGAATTGCAATAATGTCAAGTTTCCTCTCTATGTGCTTCAAGTTTTGAAGCTATGCTTGTTTACCTTCCTATGCTAGTTGATTATTGTGCCCATAATTTGTTTGCTCACAAAATCCCTATGCATAGGACATGGGTTAGACTTAAATATGCTAGTCATATGCTTCATGATGCTCCCGTTATGTTTCAATTCTTATCTTTTATGTGAGCATCATTGCCATCATCATGCGTAGCTAGAAAGGCATTAAAGAAAAGCGCTTGTTGGGAGACAACCCAATATTTACCCTTACTGTTTTTGTGTGTTCACATGATTATTCTACTTTACTAATCATGTTTTATAGCTTTTGTTTCAATAAAGTGCCAAGTAAGACCTTTAGGATAGCTTACGGTGATAGTTGTGTTGATCCTGCTGAGAATCAGAAAATTTTGCACCCAGTAAATTTGTTTTGGTAATTCACAGAAACGTGCTTCAAATCTGATTCGTTTTGCTCTGGATTGGTACACAAATTTCTTAGGGCTTTCTAATTTGGTAGGATTTTTGGAGTTCCAGAAGTATACGTTTGATACAGATTACTACATACTGTTCAGTTTTTGACAGATTCTGTTTTCTATGTGTTGTTTGCTTATTTTGATGAATCTATGAGTAGTATCGAAGGGCATGAACCATAGATAAGTTGGAGTACAGTAGATATTACACCAATGTGAATTTATAATGAGTTCATAACAGTACCTAAGTGGTGGTTTTATTTTACTAACGGAGCTTACGAGTTTTCTATTGAGTTTTGTGTTGTGTAGTTTTCAAGTTTTGGGTAAAGATTTGCTGGTCTATGGAATAAGGATTGGCAAGAGCCTAAGATTGGGGATGCCCAAGGCACCCCAAATTAATATTCAAGGACAGCCAAGAGCCTAAGCTTGGGGATGCCCCGGAAGGCATCCCCTCTTTCGTCTTCGTTCATTGGTAACGTTACTTGGAGCTATATTTTTATTCACCACATGTTATATGTTTTGCTTGGAGCATCGTTTTCTTTTGTTAGTATTTTCTTTCTGTTATTTATATAATGTTTTGCGTCTCTATTTTCAATAAAAATGTAAAGGATAGCCTTTACCATGCTTATTTTGCTAGTATACATGTTGCTGTTTGAAAACAGAAAGTTTACCGCTGTTGCAAAAATTCCCTAGAAAAGTAAGAGAATGATATAATGTTGAAATTTTTTGCATATTGAGCTCTGATAAATCTTCCACAGCATAGTTATTTTCTAATAATTGTTGGAGTTAGGGAAGTATGATGAATCTTGCATTCTTTACAGACTATACTGTTTTGGCAGATTGCTGTTATGGTTGCATTGTTTGCATATGTTTGCTTATTTAATGATTCTATTTGAGGATAGGAGTGTTAAATATGCAGAGGCGTTTAGTATGCAATGTTGAATAATAATTTTAGTGATTTGTTACAGTAGAAAATGATAAGGTTTTGCGTTGATTTATACTAACCTATCTCACGAGTTCTTGTTAAGTTTGTTGTGGATGAAGCTTTTGATAAAAAGAGGAACCATGATATGAGAGGAATTAAGCAGACACAAAAGTTAAAGCTTGGGGATGCCCAAGGCACCCCAAGATAATATTTCAAGAAGTCTCAAGCATCTAAGCTTGGGGATGCCCCGGTAGGCATCCCACCTTTCTTCTTCAACAACTATCGGTTAGTATCGGTTGAACCTAAGTTTTTGCTTCTTCACATGAGTTGTGCTATCCTTGCATTGTAATTTTATTTTGTTTTGCTTGCTGTTTGAATACAATACCAAGATCTGAAATTCTTTAATGAGAGAGAGTCTTCACATAGTTACATAATTATTCAGCTACTCATTGATCTTCACTTATATCTTGTTGGAGTAGTTTGTCATTTACTCGTGTGCTTCACTTATATCCTATTAGTAAATGGTTGAATGAGTTGAATGTCATAAATCTGAAATTATATATGTTTCTTTGCTTATCCCATGGGGTGTAATGACTTCACATCTAAGAAGTAGAGGTTGTAAATTTATTGAAGGTTTGCAAGCATTGTATTGGTCATTTGAACAATTCATGGAAGAATATTGAAGGAAGAGTGATTCCACATATAAATATACTATCCTAGACATCCTTTATAATTGTGAGCACTCATTAAGTATGACATGCTAAAGAGTTGATGTTGGACAAGGAAGACAACGTAATGGGTTATGTTTTCTCACATCTCAGTTAAAGTATATTGTCATGGATAATTCAAACATGTTGAGCTTGCCTTTCCCCCTCATGCTAGCCAAAATTCCTTGCACCAAGTAGAGATACTACTTGTGCTTCCAAATATCCTAAAACCCAGTTTTTGCCATGAGTGTCCACCATACCTACGCATATGCGGTATTTACCTGCCGTTCCAAGAAAATTTGCATGTGCCAAACTCTAAACCTTCAAATGATAATCTGTTTTGTATGCCCGAATCGCTCATGTAGCGATTAGGGGCTCTCAGTATCTTCCATGCTATGTGGGTTATTCTCAAGACGAGTGGACTCCGCTCATCATTCACGAGAAAAATGCCTGGTAACCACGATGCCCAGTCCCATGATCAAAAGATCGAAATCAAATCAAAAATAATTGCAAACAGAACTCCCCCAGGTTTGATGTTAATTGGAGGCACCCATTGTTGCAGGCAAGCCATGGATTGAAGATTGTTGGTGGAGGGGGAATAAAAACTTTTACCATTCTGTTTGGGAACCGCCTATAATGTATGTAGTATGGAAGATATTGGGAACTCTTGGTTGTTATGTTGACAATGAGATCATACCTCTCAAAATTATTTATCTCTATTTCAAAATTGAGCTCTAGCACCTCTGCAAATCCCTGATTCCCTCTGCAAAGGGCCTATCTTTTACTTTTATGCACGAGTCAAGGTGATCTTCACCTTTCCCTTTCTCATTTTATCCTTTGGCAAGCACCTCCTGTTGGAAAGATCCTGATATATATATCCAATTGGATGTAAGTTAGCATGAACTATTATTGTTGACATCACCCAAAGGTGAATATGTTGGGAGGCAACACTATAAGCCCCTATCTTTCTCAGTGTCCGATTAAAACTCCATAACCATTAGTATTGCGTGAGTGTTAGCAATTGTAGAAGACTATATGATAGTTGAGTATGTGGAGTTTGCTAAATCAAAGCTCTGACATAGACCCTTCCTGAAAATAAGATGAATTGCAATTGTTTGATGACTAAGAATGAAGTTTGCTAGTTTTCGAGAAAGTTTATGGTCTATGATTTAACATGTGAATTGCTTGTTACTTGTTCGGGAGAAGTTTTATGAGATGAACTACTGTTATGACTTATAATCATGCTAGAAAAGGTGATTGAAATTATCATTGATCAAACTTGTGCACCTACTAGCATTCACACTTCATAAATTCTTTCTTTATCATTTACCTACTCGAGGACGAGTAGGAGTTAATCTTGGGGATGCTGATACGTCTCCAACGTATCTATAATTTATGAAGCATTCATGCTATTTTATTATCTGTTTTGAATGATTACGGGCTTTATTATACAGTTTTATATTACTTTTGGGACTAACCTACTAACCGGAGGCCCAGCCCATATTGTTGTTTTATTGCCTGTTTTAGTATTTCGAAGAAAAGGAATATCAAATGGAGTCCAAATGGAATGAAACCTTCTGGAGGGTGATTTTTGGAAAGGATATGATCCGGGAGATTTGGAGTTCAAGCCAGGGAAGGCTCAAGGAAGCCAGGAGATAGGAGGGTGCGCCCACCCCCTGGCCACGCCCCCTATCTCCTGGGCCCCTCGAGGCTCCCCCGACCGACTTCTTTCGCCTATATATTCCCATATACCCTAAAAACATTGAAGCACACAATAGATCGGGAGTTCCGCCGCCACAATCCTCTGTAGATACCAAAAACCTCTCTGGAGCCCGTTCCGGCACCCTGCCGGAGTGGAAACCCATCACCGGTGGCCATCTTCATCATCCCGGAGCTCTCCATGACGAGGAGGGAGTAGTTCACCCTCAGGGATGAGGGTATGTACCAGTAGCTATGTGTTTGATCTCTCTCTCTCTCTCTCTCTCTCTTGTGTTCTCTCTATGGCACGATCTTGATGTATCGCGAGCTTTGCTATTATAGTTGGATCTTATGATGTTTTCCCCCCTCTACTCTCTTGTGATGAATTGAGTTTTCCTCTTGAAGTTATCTTATCGGATTGAGTCTTTATTGATTTGAGAACACTTGATGTATGTCTTGCCGTGCTTATCTGTGGTGACAATGGGATATCACGTGCTACTTGATGTATGTTTTGGTGATCAACTTGCGGGTTCCGCCCATGAACCTATGCATAGGGGTTTGCACACGTTTTCGTCTTGACTCTCTGGTAGAAACTTTGGGGCACTCTTTGAAGTACTTTGTGTTGGTTGAATAGATGAATCTAAGATTGTGTGATGCATATCGTATAATCATGCCCACGGATACTTTAGGTGACAATGGAGTATCTAGGTGACATTAGGGTTTTGGTTGATTTGTGTCCTAAGGTGTTATTCTAGTACGAACTCTTGAATAGATTGATCCGAAAGAATAACTTTGAGGTGGTTTCGTACCCTACCATAATCTCTTCGTTTGTTCTATGCTATTAGTGGCTTTGGAGTGACTCTTTGTTGCATGTTGAGGGATAGTTATATGATCCAATTATGTTATTATTGTTGAGAGAACTTGCACTAGTGAAAGTATGAACCCTATGCCTTGTTTCCTACCATTGCAATACCGTTTACGCTCACTTTTATCATTAGTTACCTTGCTGTTTTTATATTTTCAGATTACAAATACTCATATCTACCATCCATATTGCACTTGTATCACCATCTCTTCGCCGAACTTGTGCACCTATACAATTTACCATTGTATTGGGTGTGTTGGGGACACAAGAGACTTTTTGTTATTTGGTTGCAGGGTTGTTTGAGAGAGACCATCTTCATCCTACACCTCCCACGGATTGATAAACCTTAGGTCATCCACTTGAGGGAAATTTGCTACTGTCCTACAAACCTCTACACTTGGAGGACCAACAACGTCTACAAGAAGAAGGTTGTGTAGTAGACATCAGCCCCGTCAGTAGGGTGTGGATGAGGCTACCCAGGGTCTATCCCCCCGTCAGTAGTCCCCGAAGTTAGTGAGGTTCTACGGCTTTGGGCAGCCAGAGGGCCGCAACAGTTTCCCTCTCAAGTGGCCTTCCGCCTTCTCCTCCATCCTCCTAGGAGGAGTCGGGCACTAGGAGCCGGACGTGGTCGCGGCCACCTGGCGGCATTCAAACAGTCGTGATGGGGGCCAGGTGGTTTGCCAGCCGGGCGAGTGGCTCGCCGCCCACTGCCTGTCCACCATGCGGCGCCTGCCGCCCAGGTCAGCGTGCAAGCCCATGCACGCGACAGGACGTCGCCGCAGGCCCGGGCCCGCCACTACAGGGACTCAGCATGCGCGTGGATCCGCTGTGGCCGAGGCGGTCGGTTGCACTTCCGAGGGCGATTAATACATGCCTTAAAAGCGTGGAAGTCGCGAGATCATAGGGGGAGTGGGCGCAGTTAATCTTGCGCTCCCCCACGTCTCACCCCCTTGGTTCCGCCGCCACGGGGCTATAAGTAGGGGGAGGAGGGGGCGGCAGAACGCACGCGTGCCCTCCTCCCTCTTCGCCTCGTCTCTCTGCCACTTCTGTGCCTTGTTTCCTCGCCGGAGCGCTGCTGTGGCTCACCGTCACCAAGCTCCTTCATGCCGCAGCCGCTTCGCGACGCCGCCGAACTCAGTGCCCATGGGGCATAGCGGCCACACCGGTGACTGGGATGGTTCCACCATCCACAAAGACCACATCCAGTTCCTCCGCCAGACGCGGAGTCTCCCCCACCATTCCAACATCAAGGTGCGCCTCCTCCTGCGAGGGAGATCTCTCCGAAGCGAGAAGGCGACGAGCGCTTCATCTTCCGGTCAAATTTCCTTCACGGCTTCAGCCTTCCAGCGAGCGTGTTCCTCCGCTCGTTCATGGATTTCTACGGAGTGCATCCCCACCACCTCACACCAAACACGGTGGTGCTGCTCTCCACCTTCTTCACTCTCTGCGAGGTCTACCTCAGCCCCCTTCCCACACTTGAGCTGTGGGCCAAGCTCTTCTACCTGAAACTCAGCACCACCGCCAAGAACGAGGCGGTGCAGTGCAGAGCCTTCGTCGTGGTACGGCGCTCCGGGAACGGGGGCGGGGCCTGCTTCCCGCCTATCGCCCTGCTGCAGTCGGCCAAACTGTGGCAGCAGTCCTACTTCTATCATCGAGAATCTCCACCCGACGCGAAACTAAATCAACTTGCCGGCTTACGCAGCCGGCCTGCCTGCCGAGCCTCGCTCCAACTAGAGCTTCCGGCCAAAGACCCTGTCGGTCCCCTCCGCCAGCGCCCTCGCCCGACTACATGTGATGCTGGACTCGGAGGGCCTGAAGGCCTCCGACTTGGTGGCCGCCTACGCGGAGCACCGGGTGCTACCTCTTCAAGGCTGGCCCCACATCATCAGTGATATGAGTGGGCACCGGGATCCGTCCTGAATGTCCACAAAGGAGATGCCGGTCGTGGAGGTCGTTCGGCTGGTGAACAACATCTCCGACTGCAAGCTGTCGGAGTCGGAGTGGCAGTTCGGCAAGCCGCCGTACAGCCAGGCTAATCTGCCGCCTACGATAAGTCCTTCACTTCTCTTTCTTTCCTCTTTGCTGGTCCGAGTTCTTCTCGCCGCCTGAGCAGTCGGCCATGGTGTAGTACTTCCCGGGCCAGAAGGCCACCAGGGCACCGGCTCCAGGCGAGCAGTTCCTGCCGGACCGGCCGGTAAGCGACGCGGACGACCCCGACTTGGGGGCAGCCACCATGGAGGAGGACGACACCGCGAGCGGTGGCAGAGGGGAAGCAGACGTTTTCTTGGGAGGCGGCCTGGGGGAGTGGTCGGACGATGATGCGGAAGACAATGAGCCGCGCTGAGGCCACCGCGCGACAGGGCAGGTGCCAGCTCCTTGGCCTCACCGACCGCAGTAGCCGGTGCGCCAAAAACATCAGGCTGAGGGCGGGCTATACGGCAGCTGACCTAAGATGCCGAAGACCTTGACCGCCGTGACCAAGCGGCAAGAGGCTGCTGCGAGGGTGGCCCAGTTCTAGAGGACCTCAAATCCACGCCTGGTGGTGTCCATGTAAGTGTTTATGATTTCTCTGTTGCTGTTTTTCATTTGCTTTTTCTTCAATGGTCTTTCCTGCTCGCTTGAACAGGGCTCCGCTGTCCCTCTTGTGAGCCCCGGCTGCTTTGGTGGTTGGGGTGGCCGACAGCTCTGCTGTCCACCGCCGCGTGTACCCGCTTGCCACCCTCCAGGTGGCCACGGAGAGGAACGCACGGGAGGCACGCGAGGAGCGGGAGGAGGCGGCCAGGGCGGCACAGGCGGACGCCGATGATGCGGCCAAGGCGCAGGCCGAAGCAGCGATCAAGGAGCAGGCGGACACGGCCGCCAAGCAGCAGGAGGTGGAGGCGTCCTGCGGTCAGACCTCCGAGCCCGTCGACAAGCAACACCCGGAACCACCTGCGCTAGAGGTCCCGGAGCCGATTAGCAGGGTCGGCGTTGTCCAGCCGGCCATGGAGAGGGAAGGAGGCGGCCCCGGGCTTGGGGAAGAGGTGGTTCCGCCCGCGCCGACTGCGACACACAGGCCGGTCAGCCCGAGGGGCCACAGGCGGTGTCGTCTGACGGCGGGTTGGCAGTGGGGCCGCTTTCCACGGTTCACATTCTCGTGCGCCAGCGCACGGTGAAGGCGAGCTCGGCGCCATGGCTGATGGAGGTCGGAGCCACCAGCTCGGCGGTGCTCGATGTTGAGGCCACCAGTGCCAACACAGCAAAATGGGCGTCTGGTGGTGGTGGCGGCGTCCTGAATGTGTCGGTGCAGGACGTCCAGACCCAGCTTGGTGTCCAAGGCGCCGCCCTCCAGAAGTGCGTGCAGGAGTTCCTGACAACGCGATCGGTCTTCCTGACAACTTTAAGGTGAGTTCCGAGTGCTAACTTGTTTTCTTTTCTTCCTTTGCCCTTGCTGCAGGACTACCACAACCTCCGCGCAGCCGCCTACAACTCCCACGTCAAGGAGCTGGCTAGGAGGGCCAGTGACTTGAACGAGAGCCGAAGTAAGCACTCCGCCTGTATTCTCACGGGGGCGCGTCAGTGCACCCGCTGGGTGTAGCCCCCGAGATTCGGGCCGACTGCTGAGCAGTCGGGCCGGATCTTCCAGCAACTACCTCTCTCTTTTTTTATGCCGATGCCTTCTTTTTCTTTGTCTTTGCAAAGGCAGCCGCTGCACTACAACAACACCTGGGCGAGGCCGAGACCGAGCTTCGTGGCAAGGAGGTGGAGCGCAGCGAGGCGGCGCAGGAGTGCGAGCGCTTGACTAAGGAGCTGGCGGACCAGGCATAGCGGCAGAAGGCGGGGCTCTAGAAGCTGAAGGACGACGAGGACCTCCTCAAGGCCGAGTTCGAGACTCAACACTCGAACTGGACCGAGAATGAGATGTTCTTGACCAATGGCTACGGAGAGATCAAGGACATGATCGATGGTAAGTTTTTTCTTCTTCTTGAGTGTCCGCCGACTGCTGCTGTAGCGGGCTTCTATCTCCTCATATTTTGATTTTCTTCCTTCGCGGAGTACTTCCCGGGCTACTCCGTCGCTGTCAGCCAGGCCATCGAGGCGCGACGCATAGCATGAAGGGCGGCGGGTGTGGAAATCGCGCCGAACGCGCCCTAGAGCCTTGGCAAGCAACTCTTGGGCGTCAAGATGCGCCTGCAGGTAGCCCATCGGATGATCCGCTGCCTGCAACGCGCCGGTGCTCTAGTGCTGGCCGCCCTCCGGCCAGGTGCCCAGATTCGACGTACCCCTGGTCGGACCGCTGACTGGCTGGAGGTGGCAGCCGGCCGCTTCCAGGCCTCGAAGGGTGTCGCGGCCCGGGCGGGTGCTCGGAGGACCCTGGAGTTCACCAAGGCGTGGTACCCCAACCTGGACCTGACCCAGCTGGCCACCTTCCGGCAGGAGGCCGGTCCGGAGCTGGCGGAGGTGGGCACTAAGCTCACCCGGCGCGCGGCAGCGCTCACCGGCTACACCAACACTGTCGTCTTCATCCCCGACCTAGACGATCATGGCAATGAGGTGACACCCAACTGGTTTGGGTTGGACCCAACGCACACGGGGAAATCGCCTCCAGCGATGAGGGCGCCGACGACAACGAGTACGAGGAAGACGAAGACGACGCGCCGGAGGACGGAGCGGGCTGCCAGCCTCAGCCCGATCAGGCTTCAACCAGCGAGCCATGGGTGGCCACGCCGACTGCCGCTGATGCCGACCGAGCCGAAACGAACCAGCCGGCCGCTCCACCATCCGGTGCCGCTACCTCCGCCGACCCCTCAGATCCGCCTGCTACTCCTCTGGCCTAGGTGGCCATTTTTATTTTTTCTTGTCCTGTACTTGCGATCTTTTTGAACAATTTTGTTAAGCGCACGCAATTCCACCCGCTAGGGGTGTATGTTCAAACTTTAATGAATGCTGGCCTCGGGCCTTTTTGTAATGTACTGCTACGTCTTGAGCTTGTGTTGGTTTTCCTTGAAGAGGAAAGGGTGATGCAATAGTAGCGTAAGTATTTCCCTCAGTTTTGAGAACCAAGGTATCAATCTAGTAGGAGGCTCCTCAAAATTCCCACGCACCTACACAAACAAACAAGAACTCGCAACCAACGCAATAAAGGGGTTGTCAATCCCTTCACGGCCACTTGCGAAAGTGAGATCTGATAGAGATAATATGATAAGATAAATATACTTTTGGTATTTTGTAATATAGATAGGAAAAGTAAAGATGAAAATAAAAGTAGATTGAAAGCTTATATGATAAGAGATAGACCCGGGGGCCATAGGTTTCACTAGTGGCTTCTCTCAAGATAGCATAAGTATTACGGTGGGTGAACAAATTACTGTCGAGCAATTGATAGAAAAGCGAATAATTATGAGATTATCTAGGCATGATCATGTATATAGGCATCACGTCCGTGACAAGTAGACCGACTCCTTCCTGCATCTACTAATATTACTCCACACATCGACCGCTATCCAGCATGCATCTCGAGTATTAAGTTCAGAAAGAACAGAGTAACGCATTAAGAAAGATGACATGATGTAGAGGGATAAACTCATGCAATATGATATAAACCCCATATTTTTATCCTCGATGGCAACAATACAATATGTGCCTTGCTGCCCATACTGTCACTGGGAAAGTACACCGCAAGATTGAACCCAAAGCTAAGCACTTCTCCCATTGCAAGAAAAAACAATCTAGTAGGCCAAACCAAACTGATAATTCGAAGAGACTTGCAAAGATAACTTAATCACACATAAAAGAATTCAGAGGAGATTCAAACATTTCTCATAGATAAACTTGATCATAAACCCACAATTCATCGGATCTCGACAAACACACCACAAAAAGAGTTACATCGAATAGATCTCCAAGGAGATCGAGGAGAACATTGTATTGAGATTCAAAGAGAGAGAAGAAGCCATCTAGCTAATAACTATGGACCCGAAGGTCTGTGGTAAACTACTCACAACTCATTGGAGAGGCCTTGGAGATGATGTAGAGGCCCTCCATGATCGATTCCCACTCCGGCGGAGCGCCGACGAAGGCTCCAAGATGTGATCTCGCGGATACAGAAGGTTACTGATACGTCTCCAACGTATCTATAATTTTTGATTGCTCCATGCTACTTTATCTACTGTATTAGGCAATATTGGGATTTATTATCCACTTTTATATTATTTTTGGGACTAACCTATTAACCGGAGGCCCAGCCCAGATTTGCTGTTTTATGCCTATTTCAGTGTTTCGAGGAAAAGGAATATTAGACAGAATCAAAACGGAACGAAATCAACTTGAGAAGTTAATTTTGGAAGGAAACCAATCTGATGGGCTTGGAGTGCACGCTAGGGGAGTCCCGGGCTGCCCATGAGGGTGGAGGGCGCGCCCCCCCTGGGCGCGCCCCCCTACCTCGTGAACAGCCCGGAGGTCCACCGACGTACCCCTGCACCCATATATACCTACGAACCCTAAAACTTCCAGAACAGAAGATAGATCGGGAGTTCCGCCGCCGCAAGCCTCTGTAGCCACCAAAAACCAATCGGGGCCCTGTTCCGGCACACTGCCGGAGGGGGATCCCATCACCGGAGGCCATTTTCATCATCCCGGTGCTAACCATGACGAGGAGGGAGTACTTCACCCTCGGGGCTGAGGGTATGTACCAGTAGCTATGTGTTTGATATCTCTCTCTCTCGTGTTCTCTCTCATGTTCCTCTATGGCACGATCTTGATGTATCCCGAGCTTTGCTATTGTAGTTGGATCTTATGATGTTTCTCCCCCTCTACTCTCTTGTGATGAATTGAGTTTTCCCTTTGAAGTTATCTTATCAGATTGCGTCTTTTATGAACACTTGATGTATGTCTTGCCGTGATTATCTGTGGTGACAATGGGATATCAAGTGCCACTTGATGTATGTTTTGGTGATCAACTTGTGGGTTTCGTGACACTTGGGAACCTATGGATAGGGGTTGGCACACGTTCTTGACTCTTCGGTAGCAGCTTTGGAGCACTCTTTGAAGTACTTTTATGTTGGTTGGATGAATCTGAGATTGTGTGATGCATATTGTATAATCATGCCCACGGATACTTGAGGTGACAATGGAGTATCTAGGTGACATTACAGTTTTGGTTGATTTGTATCTTAAGGTGTTATTCTAGTACGAATTTTTTTATAGATCGATCCGAAAGAATAGCTTTGTGGTGGTTTCGTACCCGACCATAATCTCTATGTTTGTCCTCCGCTATTAGTGTCTTTGGAGTGACTCTTTGTTGCATGTTGAGGGCTTGTCATATGTTCTATCTATGTTATTATTGTTGAGAGAACTTACACTAGTGAAAGTATGAACCCTAGGCCTTGCTTCCTATCATTGCAATACCGTTTACGCTCACTTTTATCGCTCACTACCTTGCTGTTTTTATTATTTCAGATTACAAAAACCTATATCTACTATCTATTTTGCACATGTATCTGCATCTCTTCGCCGAACTAGTGCACCTATACAATTTACCACTATATTGGGTGTGTTGGGGACACAAGAGACTCTTTGTTATTTGGTTGCAGGGTTGCTTGAAAGAGACCATCTTCATCCTACGCCTCCTACGGATTGATAAACCTTAGGTCATCCACTTGAGGGAAATTTTCTACTGTCCTACAAACCTGTGCACTTGCAGGCCCAACAACGTCTACAAGAAGAAGGTTGTGTAGTAGACATCAAGCTCTTTTCTGGCGCCATTTCCGGGGAGGCTAGGTAAGTGAAGGTATATCTTTAGATCTTGCAATTGAATCTTTTTGTTTCTTGTTTTAGCACTAGTTTAGTTTATAAAAGAAAACTACGAAAAAAATGGAGTTGAGTTTGTCTCATACGCTTCGCCTTTTTAATATCTTCCGTGAGTATGATGGAAAGGATAATTGTGCTCAAGTGCTAGAAGAAGAAATCTATAGAATGTTTTTATATGATGAGCATGATTGCAATGTTGTTAGTATGAATTCCTTGAATATCCATGATGCTAATGATATGCAAAGCCACAAGCTTGGGGAAGCTATGTTTGATGAATATGATATAATTTGTCCCCCAAGCTTTGATGAGCAAATTTACTATGATGAAAGCAGGCCTCCTATCTATGATGATTATTGTGATGATACGTATGCTATAAAGAAAAAGTTTGCTTATGTGGAGAGTATAAATTTTCTATGCTTGTAGATCATGAAAAGAATGCTTTAGGTGCTAGTTATATTGTTGAATTCATTCATTATTCTACTGAAAATTATTATGAGGGAGGAACATATGCTTGTAGGAATTGCAATAATGTCAAGTTTCCTCTCTATATGCTTAAATTCTTGAAGCTATGCTTGTTGTGCCATCCTATGCTAGTTGATTATTGTTCCCATAAGTTGTTTGCTCACAAAATCCCTATGCATAGGAAGTGGGTTAGACTTAAATGTGCTAGTCATATGCTTCATGATGCTCTGTTTATGTTTCAATCCTTATCTTTTATGTGAGCATCATTGCCATCATCATGCCTAGCTAAAAGGCATTAAAGAAAAGCCCTTGTTGGGAGACAACCCAATATTTATCCTTACTGTTTTTGTGTGTCCACATGATTTTGCTACTATAGTAATCATGTTTTATAGCTTTTGTTTCAATAAAGTGCCAAGCAGAACCTTTGGGAAGACTTGGGTGAAGTTTATGTGATCTTGCTGTGAAAAACAGAAACTTTAGCACTCACGAGCATAGCTGTCATTTTTTACTGGAGAGTGATTTTAGGTTGATTATTTTTGCAGATGATTAACAGACAAATTTTTCAGGTCCAGCAATTTATTTCATAATTTTTGGGTTTCCAGAAGTATACGTTTGATACAGACTACTACAGACTGTTCTGTTTTTGACAGATTCTGTTTTCTATGTGTTGTTTGCTTATTTTTGATGCATCTATGGCTAGTATTAAGTGGTATGAACCATAGAGAAGTTAGAATACAGTAGATATTACACCAATATGAATTTAGAACGAGTTCATTACAGTACCTAAGTGGTGGTTTTATTTTCTAATACTAACGGAGCTTACGAGTTCTGTTTTGAGTTTTGTGTGGTTGAAGTTTTCAAGTTTTGGGTAAAGATTCGATGGACTATGGAATAAGGAGTTGCAAGAGCCTAAGCTTGGGGATGCCCAAGGTGAAGGAAATATGCCATAGAGGCAATAATAAAGTTATTATTTATTTCCTTATATCATGATAAATGTTTATTATTCATGCTAGAATTGTATTAACCAGAAACATAACACATGTGTGAATACATAGACAAACATAGTGTCACTAGTATGCCTCTACTTGACTAGCTCGTTTATCAAAGATGGTTATGTTTCCTAGCCATGGACAAAAGAGTTGTCATTTGATTAACGGGATCACATCATTAGGAGAATGATGTGATTGACATGACCCATTCCGTTAGCCTAGCACTTGATCGTTTAGTATGTTGCTATTGCTTTCTTCATGACTTATACATGTTCCTGTAACTATGAGATTATGCAACTCCCGTTTACCGGAGGAACACTTTGGGTGCTACCAAACATAACAACGTAACTGGGTGATTATAAAGGAGTACTACAGGTGTCTCCAAAGGTACATGTTGGGTTGGCGTATTTCGAGATTAGGTTTTGTCACTCCGATTGTCGGAGAGGTATCTCTGGGCCCTCTCGGTAATGCACATCGCTATAAACCTTGCAAGCGATGTAGCTAATGAGTTAGTTACGGAATGATGCATTACGAAACGAGTAAAGAGACTTGCCGATAACGAGATTGAACTAGGTATTGGATACCGACGATCAAATCTCGGGCAAGTAACATACCGATGACAAAGGGAACAACGTATGTTGCTATGTGGTTTGACCGATAAAGATCTTCTAGAATATGTAGGAACCAATATGGCATCCAGGTTCCGCTATTGGTTATTGACCGAGAATATTTCTAGGTCATGCCTACATAGTTCTCGAACTCGTAGGGTCCGCACGCTTAACGTTACGATGACAATTTTATTATGAGTTTATAAGTTTTGATGTACCGAAGATTGTTCGGAGTCCCGGATGTGATCATGGACGTAACGAGGAGTCTCGAAATGGCCGAGACATAAAGATCGATATATTGGAAGCCTATATTTGGACATCGGAATCGTTCCGAGTGAAATCGGCATTTTACCGGAGTACCGGGAGGTTACCGGAACCCCCGGGGGGTTATTGGGCCTACATGGGCCTCGAGGGAGAAGAGGGAAGGAGGCAGGAGGGGGCCGCGCGCCCCTCCCCTTCCTAGTCCGAATAGGACAAGGGAAGGGGGGCGGCGCCCCCCTTTCCTTCCCCTCTTCCTCCTCTTTCCCTCCTTCTCCTATTCCAACTAGGAAAGAAGGGAGTCCTACTCCCGGTGGGAGTAGGACTCCCCCCTTGGCGCGCCCTCCTTGGCCAGCCGCCTCCTCCCCCCTGGCTCCTTTATATACGGGGGCGGGGGGCACCCCATAGACACACAAGTTGATCTACAGATTGTTCCTTAGCCATGTGCGGTGCCCCCCTCCACCATATTCCACCTCGGTCATATCGTCGGGGAGTTTAGGCGAAGCCCTGCGCCGGTAGAGCATCATCATCGTCACCACGCCGTCGTGCTGACGGAACTCATCCCCGAAGCTTTGCTGGATCACAGCCCGGGGATCGTCATCAAGCTGAACGTGTGCTGAACTCAGAGGTGCCGTACGTTCGTTACATGGATCGGTCGGATCATGAAGACGTACGACTACATCAACCACGTTGTCATAACGCTTCCGCTTACAGTCTACGAGGGTACGTGGAAAACACTCTCTCCTCTCGTTGCTATGCCATCACCATGATCTTGCGTGTACATAGGAAATTTTTTGAAATTACTACGTTCCCCAATAGTGGTATCAGAGCCTAGGTTTTATGCGTTGATGTTATGTGCACGAGTAGAACACAAGTGAGTTGTGGGCGATACAAGTCATACTGCTTACCAGCATGTCATACTTTGGTTCGGCGGTATTGTGAGATGAAGCGGCCCGGACCGACATTACGCGTACGCTTACGCCAGACTGGTTTCACCGTTACGAGCACTCGTGCTTAAAGGTGGCTGGCAGGTGTCTGTCTCTCTCACTTTAGCTGAATCGAGTGTGGCTACGCCCGGTCCTTGCGAAGGTTAAAACAGCACTAACTTGACGAACTATCGTTGTGGTTTTGAAGCGTAGGTAAGAACGCTTCTTGCTAAGCCCGTAGCAGCCACGTAAAATTTGCAACAACAAAGTAGAGGACGTCTAACTTGTTTTTGTAGGGCATGTTGTGATGTGATATGGTCAAGACGTGATGCTATATTTTATTATATGAGATGATCGTGTTTTGTAACCGAAGTTATCGGCAACTGGCAGGAGCCATATGGTTGTCGCTTTATTGTATGAAATGCAAACGCCCTGTAATTGCTTTACTTTATCACTAAGCGGTAGCGATAGTCATAGAAGCAATAGATGGCGTAATGATAACGATGCTACGATGGAGATCAAGGTGTCGTGCCGGTGACGATGGTGATCACGACGGTGCTTCGAAGATGGAGATCACAAGCACAAGATGATGATGGCCATATCATATCACTTATATTGATTGCATGTGATGTTTATCCTTTATGCATCTTATCTTGCTTTGATTGACGGTAGCATTTTAAGATGATCTCTCACTAATTATCAAGAAGTGTTCTCCCTGAGTATGCACCGTTGTGAAAGTTCTTCGTGTTGAGACACCACGTGATGATCGGGTGTGATAGGCTCTATGTTCAAATACAACGGGTGCAAAACAGTTGCGCACACGGAATACTCGGGTTAAACTTGACGAGCCTAGCATATACAGATATGGCCTCGGAACATGGAGACCGAAAGGTCGAGCGTGAATCATATAGTAGATATGATCAACATAATGATGTTCACCATTGAAACTACTCCATCTCACGTGATGATCGGACATGGTTTAGTTGATTTGGATCACGTGATCACTTTGATGACTAGAGGGATGTCTACCTAAGTGAGAGTTCTTAAGTAATATGATTAATTGAACTTTAATTTATCATGAACTTAGTCCTGGTAGTATTTTGCAAATTATGCTGTAGATCAATAGCTTGCGCTGTTGCTTTCATATGTTTATTTTGATATGTTCCTAGAGAAAATTGTGTTAGTAGCAATGATACGGATTGGATCTGTGATTTGAGGTTTATCCTCATTGCTGCACAGAAGAATTATGTCCTTAATGCACCGCTAGGTGACAGACCTATTGCGGGAGCAGATGCAGACGTTATGAACGTTTGGCTAGCTCAATATGATGACTACTTGATAGTTTAGTGCACCATGCTTAATGGCTTAGAATCGGGACTTTAAAGATGTTTTGAACGTCATGGACCATATGAGATGTTCTAGGAATTGAAGTTAATATTTCAAGCTAATACCCGAGTTGAGAGATATGAAGTCTCCAACAAGTTATATAGCTAAAAGATGGAGGAGAATCGCTCAACTAGTGAGCATGTGCTCAGATTGTCTGGGTACTACAATCGCTTGAATCAAGTGGGAGTTAATCTTCCAGATAAGATAGTGATTGATAGAGTTCTCTAGTCACCCTCACCAAGTTACTGGAACTTCGTGATGAACTATAATGCAAGGGATGACAAAAACTATTCTCGAGCTCTTCGTGATGCTGAAATCGACAAAGGTAGAAATCAAGAAAAGAGCATCAAGTGTTGATGATTGACAAGACCACTAGTTTCTAGAAAAGGGCAAAGGGCAAGAAAGGGAAACTTCAAGTAGAATGACAAGCAAGTTGTCACTCCCACGAAGAAGCCTAAAGTTGAACCAAAGCCTGAAACTGAGTGCTTACATTGCAAAGGAAATGGTCACTGGAAGCGAAAATGCCCTGAATATTTGGTGGATAAGAAGGATGGCAAAGTGAACAAGGGTATATTTGATATACAGGTTATTGATGTGTACCTTACTAGTGTTTATAGTAACCCCTGAGTATTTGATACTTGTTCGGCTGCTAAAGATTAGTAACTCGAAACAGGAGTTACAGAATAAACAGAAACTAGTTGAGGGTGAAGTGACGATGTGTGTTGGAAGTGGTTCCAAGATTGATATGATCATCATCACACACTCCCTATACTTTCGGGATTAGTGTTAAACCTAAATAATTGTTATTTGGCATTTGCGTTGAACATGAATATGATTTGATCATGTTTATTGCGATACAGTTATTCATTTGAAGTTAAAGAATAATTGTTATTCTATTTACATGAATAAGACCTTCGATGCTTATACACCCAATGAAAATAGTTTGTTGGATCTCGATCGTAGTGATACACATATTCATAATATTGATGCCAAAAGACGCAAAGTTAATAATGATAGTGCAACTTATTTGTGGCACTGCCATTTGGGTCATATCGGTGTAAAGCGCATGAAGAAACTCCATAAAGATGGATTTTCGGAATCACTTGGTTATGAATCATTTGATGATTGCGAACCGTGCCTTTTGGGCAAGATGACTAAAACTCCGTTCTCCGGAACAATGGAACAAGCTACTGACTTATTGGAAATAATACATACCGATGTATGCAATCCAGTGAGTGTTGATGCTCGTGGCAAGTATCATTATTTTCTGACCTTCACAAGATGATTTGAGCAGATATGGGTATATCTACTTGATGAAACATAAGTCTGAAATAGTTGAAAGGTTCAAAGAATTTCAGAGTGAAGTGGAAAAATCATCGTTACAAGAAAATAAAGTTTCTGTGATTTGATCGCGGAGACAAATATTTGAGTTACGAGTTTGGTCTTCAATTAAAACAATGTGGAATAGTTTCACAGCTCATGCCACCTGGAACACTACTACGTTATGGTGTGTCCGAACGTCGTAACCGCACTTTATTGGATATGGTGCGATCAATGATGTCTCTTACCGATTTACCAATATCGTTTTAGGGTTATGCATTAGAGATAGCTGCGTTCATGTTGAAAGGGCACCATCTAAATCCGTTGAAACGACACCGTATGGACTATGGTTTAGTAGTAAACCTAAGTTGTCGTTTCTTAAAGTTTGGACTTGCGATGCTTATATGAAAAAGGTTTTCAACCTGATAAGCTCGAACCCAAATCGGAGAAGTGCGTCTTCATAGAATACCCAAAGGAAACTGTTGGGTACTCCTTCTATCACAAATCCAAAGGCAAAACATTCGTTGCTAAGAATAGATCCTTTCTAGAGAAGGAGTTTCTCTCGAAAGAAGTGAGTGGGAGGAAAGTAGAACTTGATGAGGTAACTGTACCTGCTCCCTCATTTGAAAGTAGTTCATCACAGAAATCTGTTCCTGTGACTACTACACCAATTAGCGAGGAAGTTAATGATGATGATCATGAAACTTTAGATTAAGTTACTACAGAATCTCATAGGTCTTACAGAGTAAGATCCGCACCAGAGTGGTACGGTAATCCTGTTCTGGAAGTTATGTTACTAGACCATGAAGAACCTACGAACTATGAAGAAGCGATGGTGAGCCCAGATTCCGCAAAATGGCTTGAGGCCATGAGATCTGAGATAAGATCCATGTATGAAAACAAAGTATGGACTTTGATTGACTTGCCCAATGATCAGCGAGACATTGAGATTAAATGGATCTTCAAGAGGAAGACAGACGCTGATAGTGTTACTATCTACAAAGCTAGAATTGTCGCAAAAGGTTTTCGACAAGTTCAAGGTGTTGACTACGATGAGAGTTTTTCACTCGTATCTATGCTTAAGTCTGTCTATCGTGTTAGCAATTGCCGCATTTTATGAAATCTGGCAAATGGATAAACAAAACTGCATTCCTTACTGGTTTTCTTAAAGAAGAGTTGTATATGATGCAACCAGAAGGTTTTGTCAACCCTAAAGGTGCTAACAAATTGTGGAAGCTCCAGCAATCCATCTATGGACTGGTGCAAGCATCTCGGAGTTGGAATATATGCTTTGATGAGTTGATCAAAGCATATGGTTTTATACAGACTTTTCAAGAAGCCTGTATTTACAAGAAAGTGAGTGGGAGCTCTGTAGCATTTCTAATATTATATGTGGATGACATATTGTTAATTGGAAATGATATGGAAATTCTGGATAGCATGAAAGGATACTTGAATAAGAGTTTTTCAAAGCAATACCTCGGTGAAGACGCTTGATAAGATTTTTCAATAAGTACATACCTTGATAAACTTTTGAAATAGTTCAAAATGGAACAGTCAAAGAAGGAGTTCTTGCCTGTGTTACAAGGTGTGAAGTTGAGTAAGACTCAAGACCCGACCATTGCAGAAAATAGAAAGAGAATGAAAAGTCATTCCCTATGCCTCAGTCATAGGTTCTATAAAGCATGCTATGCTGTGAACCAGACCTATTGTATACCTTGCTCTGTGTTTGGTAAAGGAATACAATTTTGATCTAATAAGTAGATCACTAGACATGGGTCAAGAATATCCTTAGTGAGGACTAAGGAGATGTTTCTCGATTATGGAGGTGATAAAAGAGCCCGTTGTAAAAGTTACAACGATGCAAGCTTTTACACCAACCCAGATGACTCTAAGTCTCAATCTGGATACATATTGAAAGTGGGAGCAATTAGCTAGAGTAGCTCAGTGCAGAGCATTGTGGACATAGAATATTTGCGAAATACATACGACTCTGAATATGACAGATCCGTTGACTAAACTTCTCTCACAAGCAAAACATGATCATACCTTAGTACTCTTTGGGTGTTAATCACATAGCGATGTGAACAAACCCTTTGGGTGTTGATCACATGATGATGTGAACTATGGGTATTAATCACATACAGATGTGAATATTCGTGTTAAATCACATGGCGATGTGAACTAGATTATTGACTCTAGTGGAAGTGGGAGACTGAAGGAAATATGCCCTAGAGGCAATAATAAAGTTATTATTTATTTCCTTATATCATGATAAATGTTTATTATTCATGCTAGAATTGTATTAACCGGAAACATAATACATGTGTGAACACATAGACAAACATAGTGTCACTAGTATGCCTCTACTTGACTAGCTCGTTTATCAAAGATGGTTATGTTTCCTAGCCATGGACAAAAGAGTTTTCATTTGATTAACGGGATCACATCATTAGGAGAATGATGTCATTGACATGACCCATTCCGTTAGCCTATCACTTGATCGTTTAGTATGTTGCTATTGCTTTCTTCATGACTTATACATGTTCCTACAACTATGAGATTATGCAACTCCCGTTTACCGGAGGAACACTTTGGGTGCTACCAAACGTCACAACGTAACTGGGTGATTATAAAGGAGTACTACAGGTGTGTCCAAAGGTACATGTTGGGTTGGCGTATTTCGAGATTAGGTTTTGTCACTCCGATTGTCGGAGAGGTATCTCTGGGCCCTCTCGGTAATGCACATCACTATAAACCTTGCAAGCAATGTAGCTAATGAGTTAGTTACGGAATGATACATTACGGAACGAGTAAAGAGACTTGCCGGTAACGAGATTGAACTAGGTATTGGATACCGGCGATCAAATCTCGGGCAAGTAACATACCGATGACAAAGGGAACAACGTATGTTGCTATGCGGTTTGACCGATAAAGATCTTCGTAGAATTTGTAGGAACCAATATGGGCATCCAGGTTCCGCTATTGGTTATTGACCGAGAATAGTTCTAGGTCATGTCTACATAGTTCTCGAACCCGTAGGGTCCGCACGCTTAACGTTACGATGATAGTTTTATTATGAGTTTATAAGTTTTGATGTACCGAAGATTGTTCGGAGTCCCGGATGTGATCACGGACATAACGAGGAGTCTCGAAATGGTCGGGACATAAAGATCGATATATTGGAAGCCTATATTTGGACATCGGAATCGTTCCGGGTGAAATCGGCATTTTACCGGAGTACTGGGAGGTTACCGGAACCCCCCGGGGGGTTATTGGGCCTACATGGGCCTCGAGGGAGAAGAGGGAAGGAGGCAGGAGGGGCCGCGCGCCCCTCCCCTTCCTAGTCCGAATAGGACAAGGGAAGGGGGGCGGCGGCCCCCCTTTCCTTCCCCTCTTCCTCCTCTTTCCCCCCTTCTCCTATTCCAACTAGGAAAGAAGGGAGTCCTACTCCCAGTGCGAGTAGGACTCCCCCCTTGGCGCGCCCTCCTTGGCCGGCCGCCTCCTCCCCCTGGCTCCTTTATATACGGGGGCGGGGGGCACCCCATAGACACACAAGTTGATCTACGGATCGTTCCTTAGCCGTGTGCGGTGCCCCCCTCCACCATATTCCACCTCGGTCATATCGTCGCGGAGTTTAGGCGAAGCCCTGCGCCGGTAGAGCATCATCATCGTCACCACGCCGTTGTGCTGACGGAACTCATCCCCGAAGCTTTGCTGGATCGGAGCCCGGGGGTCGTCATCAAGCTGAACGTGTGCTGAACTCGGAGGTGTCGTACGTTCGGTACTTGGATCGGTCGGATCGTGAAGACGTACGACTACATCAACCGCGTTGTCATAACGCTTCCGCTTACGGTCTACGAGGGTACGTGGACAACACTCTCTCCTCTCGTTGCTATGCCATCACCATGATCTTGCGTGTACGTAGGAATTTTTTTGAAATTACTACGATCCCCAACACAAGGCACCCCAAGGTAATATTCAAGGACAACCAAGAGCCTAAGCTTGGGGATGCCCCGGAAGGCATCCCCTCTTTCGTCTTCGTTCATCGGTAACTTTACTTGGAGCTATATTTTTATTCTCCACATGATATGTGTTTTTCTTGGAGCGTCATTTTATTTTGTTATTTTTTTCTTGCTGTTAGTTATAATAGTGTTTTGCCTTTTTAGTTTCAATAAAAAAGTCAAGGATAGCCTTTGCCATTCTTATTTTGCTATTTTGCATGTTGCTGTTTGAAAACAGAAAGTTTACCGCTGTTGCAAAAATTCCCTAGAAAAGTCAGAGCATGGTCTAATGTTGAATATTTTTGCATATTAATCTATGATAAATTTATTACAGTGGGAATTTTAGTTCATAATTTTTGGAGTCAGGGAAGTATTGATACTCTTGCATTCTTTAGAGACTGTACTGTTTTGGCAGATTTCTGTTATGTTTGCGTTGTTTGCATATGTTTGCTTGTTTAATGATTCTATTTGAGGATAGGAGTATTGAATATGCATATGCATTTAGTATTCAATGTGCAATAATAATTTAAGTGATTTGTTACAGTGGAAAATGATAAGGTTTTGCATTGGTTTATACTAACCTATCTCACGAGTTCTTGTTGAGTTTGTTGTGAATGAAGCTTTTGATAAAAAGAGGAACCATGATATGAGAGGAATTAAGGAGACACAAAAGTTCAAGATTGGGGATGCCCAAGGCACCCCAAGATAATATTTCAAGAATTATCAAGCATCTAAGCTTGGGGATGCCCCGGTAGGCATCCCACCTTTCTTCTTCAACAACTATCGGTTAGTATCGGTTGAGCCTAAGTTTTTGCTTCTTGACATGAGTTGTGCTATCCTTGCAATGTAGTTTTCTTTAGCTTTGCTTGCTGTTTGAATAAAGTATCAAGATCTGAAATTCTTTATTGAGAGAGAGCCATACATGAATTGGAATTTGCTAGAATACTCTATGTGCTTCACTTATATCTTTTGAGCGTGATAATTTTTGCTCTAGTGCTTCACTTAGATCTTTTAGAGCATGGTGGTAGTTTTATTTTGAAGAAATAGATGAAATCTCATGCTTCACTTATATTATTTTGAGAGTCTTTAATAGCATGGTAATTTTCTTAATGTTAATATACTTGGTGTTCAAGATATGTGAAACTTTCTTTTGAGTGAATTGAATACTAAGATAAGTTTGATGCTTGATAATTGTTTTGAGATATGGAGGTGATAATATAATAGTCATGCTAGTTGGGTGATTATGAATTTGAGAAATACTTGTGTTGAAGTTTGCAAGCCCCGTAGCATGCACGTATGGTTAAAGTTGTGTAACAAATTTGAAACACGAAGTGTACCTGGCTTGTGCGTCATTATGAGTGGTGGTCGGGGACGAGCGATGGTCTTTTCCTACCAATCTATCCCCCTAGGAGCATGCGTGTAGTACTTGATTTTTGATGGCTTCTAAATTTTTGCAATAAGTATATGAGTTCTTTTTATTAATGTTGAGTCCATGGATTATACGCACTCTCACCTTTCCGCCATTGCTAGCCTCTTCGGTACCGTGCATTGCCCTTTCTCACCTTGAGAGTTGGTGCAAACTTCACCGGTGCATCCAAACCCTGTGATACGATACGCTCTATCCCACATAAACCTCCTTATATCTTCGTCAAAACAGCCACCATACCTACCTATTATGGCATTTCCATTGACATTCCGAGATATATTGCCATGCAACTTCCATCATCATCATGACATACATTACTTTTGTCATATTGCCATTGCATGATCATGTAGTTGACATCGTATTTGTGGCAAAGCCACCATCCATTATTTTTCATACATGTCACTCTTGATTCATTGCACCATCCCGGTACACCGCCGGAGGCATTCATATAGAGTCATATCTTGTTCTATGTTTCGAGTTGTAATCCTTATGTTGTAATCAATAGAAGTGTGATGATCATCATTATTAGAGCATTGCCCAATCAAAAAAAGAGAGAAAGGCCAAAAAAAAAGAAAGGCCCAAAAAAAGAGAAAATAAAATAAAAAGAAAATAAAAAGGACAATGCTACTATCTCTTTTTCCACACTTGTGCTTCAAAGTAGCACCTTGTTCTTCATGTAGTGAGTCTAATATATTATGCTTCAAAGTAGCACCATGCTTTTCATGTAGAGAGTCTCATGTGTTATCACTTTCATATACTAGTGGGAATTTTTCATTATAGAACTTGGCTTGTATATTCCTACGATGGGCTTCCTCAAATGCCCTAGGTCTTCGTGAGCAAGCAAGTTGGATGCACACCCACTAGTTTTATTTTGTTGAGCATTCATAGCTCTAGTGCATCGTTGCATGGCAATCCCTACTGGGCATCTCCATAGCCCGTTGATTAGCCTCGTCAACATGAGACTTTCTCCTTTTTTGTCTTCTCCACACAATCCCCATCATCATATTCTATTCCACCCATAGTGCTATATCCATGGCTCACGCTCATGTATTGCGTGAAGGTTGAAAAAGTTTGAGATTATTTAAGTATGAAACAATTGCTTGGCTTGTCATCGGGGGTATAGAAGTTGGTAACATCTTTGTGTGACGAAAATGAAGCATAGCCTAACTATATGATTTTGTAGGGATGAACTTTATTTTGCCATGTTATTTTGAGAAGACATGATTACTTTGATTAGTATGTTTGAAGTATTATTACTTTTGTGTCAATATGAACTTTTGTCTTGAATCTTTTGGATCTGAATATTCATATCATAATTGAGAAGATTTACATTGAAATTATGCCAAAGTATCACTCCGCATCAAAAATTCTTTTTTATCATTTACCTACTCGAGGATGAGGAGGAATTAAGCTTGGGGATGCTTGATACGTCTCCAACGTATCTATAATTTTTTATTGCTCCATGCTACTTTATCTACTGTTTTAGGAAATATTGGGCTTTATTATCCACTTTTATATTATTTTGGGACTAACCTATTAACCGGAGGCCCAGCCCAGATTTGTTGTTTTATGCCTATTTCAGTGTTTAGAGGAAAAGGAATACCAGACGGAGTCAAAACGGAACGAAATCAACTGGAGAAGTTAATTTTGGAAGGAAACCAACCTGATGGGCGTGGAGTGCACGCCAGGGGAGTCCCGGGCTGCCTACGAGGGTGGAGGGCGCCCCCTGGGTGCGCCCCCCTACCTCATGAACAACCCGGAGGTCCACCGATGTACCCTCATGAACAACTCGGAGGGCGCCCCCTGCTTGCTCACGAAGACCTAGGGCATTTTGAGGAAGCCCATCGTAGGAATATACAAGCCAAGTTCTATAATGAAAAATTCCCACTGGTATATGAAAGTGACAACATATGAGACTCTCTATATGAAGAACATGGTGCTACTTTGAAGCACAAGTGTGAAAAAAGATAGTAACATTGCCCCCTTTTATTTTTATTTTCTTTTATTTTCTTTTTTTCTTTGGCCTTTCCTTTTTTTCTTTTGGCGTTTCTCTTTTTCTTTTTCTTTTTTTCTTTGGCCTTTCCTTTTTTTCTTTTTGGCCTTCCTTTTTTTATTTGGGGACAATGCTCTAATAATGATGATCATCACACTTCTATTTATTTACAACTCATGAATTACAACCCAAAACTAGAACAAGATATGACTCTATATGAATGCCTCCGGCGGTGTACCGGGATGGGCAATGAATCAAGAGTGACATGTATGAAAAATTATGCATGGTAGCTTTGCCACAAATACGATGTCAACTACATGATCATGCAAGGCAGTATGACAATGATGATGTGTGGTATGATGATGAACGGAAGGGTGGAAAGTTGCATGGCAATATATCTCGGAATGGCGATGGAAATGCCATAATAGGTAGGTATGGTGGTTGTTTTGAGGAAGATATAAGGAGGTTTATGTGTGATAGAGCGTATCATATCACGTGGTTTGGATGCACCAGCGAAGTTTGCACCAACTCTCAAGGTTCGAAAGGGCAATGCACGGTACCGAAGAGGCTAGCAATGATGGAAGGGTGAGAGTGCGTATAATCCATGGACTCAAGATTAGTCAAAAAGAACTCATAAACTTATTGCAAAAATCTACAAGTCATCAAAAACCTAGCACTACGCGCATGCTCCAAGGGGGATAGATTGGTAGGAAAAGACCATCGCTCGTCCCCGACCGCCACTCATAAGGATGCACAATCTAAGAACACCTCATGTTTCAAATTTGTTACACAACTTTCACCATACGTGCATGCTACGGGACTTGCTAACTTCAACACAAGCATTCTTTAAATTCATAATCACCCAACTAGCATGACTCTAATATCACTACCTCCATATCTCAAAACAATTATCAAGTATGAAACTGATCATAGTATCCAATTCACTTCCTATGATAGTTTTTATTATACCCAACTTGGATGCTCATCATTCTAGGACCAATTTTATAACCATAGCAAATACCATGATGTTCTAAGAGACTCTCAAAATAATATAAGTCACCGCCGTGCTCTAAAAGATATAAGTGAAGCACTACAGCAAAAACTATCTAGCTCAAAAGATATAAGTGAAGCACATAGAGTATTCTAATATATTCCAATCAAGTGGGTTTATCCCAAAAGGTGTGTACATCAAGGATGATTGTGGTAAACTAAAAAGAAAATACTAATATCATACAAGACGCTCCAAGCAAAACACATATCATGTGGCGAATAAAAATATAGCTCCAAGTAAAGTTACCGATAGACGAAGACGAAAGAGGGGATGCCTTCCGGGGCATCCCCAAGCTTAGGCTTTTGGTTATCCTTGAATATGTTGGGGTGCCATGGGCATCCCCAAGCTTAGGCTCTTTCCACTCCTTATTCCATAGTCCATCAAATCTTTACCCAAAACTTGAAAACTTCGCAACACAAAACTCAACAGGAAATCTCATAAGCTCCGTTAGTGCAAGAAAGCAAAACCACCACATAAGGTACTGTAATGAACTCATTCTTTATTTATATTGGTGTTAAACCTACTGTATTCCAAGTTCTCTATGGTTCATAACCCTACATACTATCCATAGATGCATCAAAATAAGCAAACAACACACGAAAAGTAGAATCTATCAAAAACAGAACAGTCTGTAGCAATCTGTAACTCTCGAATACTTCTGCAACTGTAAAAATCCTACCAAAATAGGAAGTCCTAGGAAATTTGTCTATTGATCTACAGCAAAAATAATCAACGCAAAATCACGTTTGTGTGAATTATCAAAAAAAATTCGTGCGTGTAAAGTTTCTGTTTTTTAGCAGAATCAAATTAACTATCACCATAGGTTATCCTAGGTTCTACTTGGCACAAACACTAATTAAAACATGAAAACACATCTAAATAGAAGGTAGATGATAAATTTATTGAATAACAACAAGGAAAAATATTGGGTTGTCTCCCAACAAGCGCTTTTCTTAAAAGCCTTTTAGCTAGGCATTGATAATTTTAATGATGCTCACATGAAAGACAAGAATTAAAGCGCAAAGAGAGCTTCATGAAACACGAGACAAACACATCTAAGTCTAACATACTTCCTATGCATAGGCATATTATAAGCAAACAAATTTGCAAGGTAAACAAAAACTAGCATAAGCAAGGAATAAGAAAGAGACGATAGCAATCTCAACATGACGCGAGGTAATTTAGTAAGATAAAAATTTCTACGACCATATTTTCCTCTCTCATAATAATTACATGTAGGATCATAGGCCAATTCAAAAAAATAGCTATCACATAACATATTCTTAACACGATCCACATGCATGCAAAGTTGACACTCTTCCAAGATAGTTGGATTAAAATTAACTAAAGTCATGACCTCCCCAAAACCACTTTTATCAAAAATTTCATAAGATTGAACATTCTCCAAATTTGTGGGATCTAAAGTTGACACTATTCCAAACCCACTTTCAATAATATTGCAAACACTATTATCAATCTCATATTCATCACGGGGCTTAAATAAATTTTCAAGATCATAAGAAGAATCACCCCAATCATGATTATTGCAACAAGTAGTAGACATAGCAAAATTAGCATCCCCAAGCTTAGGGTTTTGCATATTATTAGCATAATTGACATCAATAGAATTTATACTAAAATCATTGCAATCATGCTTTTTATTCAAAGATCTATCATGAATTGCTTCATAAAGTACTTCATCATAATTTTCAGATTCACGAATTTCAAGCAAAACCTCATAAAGATAATCTAGTGCACTCAACTCAATAGCAATAGGTTCAACATAATTGGATCTCTTAAAGAGATTAGCAAGTGGATGAGGATCCATAAACTTTGAGCAAGCGAAGATGCAAGCAAAAAGAAGGTACATTGTAACACAAGATCGAACAGAAGGAGGGCAAAGAAAAGGCAAAGGTGAAGTGGGTGTCGGTGTCAAAACCGGCAGGTCTCGGGTAGGGGTTCCCGAACTGTGTATCTAAGGCTACTGGTAACAGGAGGCAGGCGACATGATGTTTTACCCAAGTTTGGGCCCTCTCGATGGAGGTAATACCCTACTTCCTACTTGATTGATCTTGATGATATGAGTATTACAAGAGTCGATCTACCACGAGATCGTAGAGGCTAAACCCTAGAAGCTAGCCTATGATTATGATTGTTGTTGTCCTACAGACTAAACCCTCCGGTTTATATAGACACCGTAGGGGGCTAGGGTTACACATAGTCGGTTATAGAGAAGGAGATCTACATATGCGTACTGCCAAGCTTACCTTCCACGCAAAGGAGAGTCCCATCCGGACATGGGACGAAGTCTTCAATCTTGTATCTTCATAGTCCAACAGTCCGGCCAAAGTATATAGTCTGGATGTCCGTCCATACCATGGATGTCTTCGGAGTCGAATTAAATCACGCTGGTCAAGTCATCGATAGTGGCTATTAAGTGGGTGGTGGGTGGGGAACGAATTTCGTCGTCCGTTTCCCACTCGAGCCGAACATAGTTCGGCCAAGAATCTACCGACAAGGAAAGAGACCTTAATGAGTTTAGCATATCACCCAAGGGCGAGTGCTGAAAAATATCCATGGAGGTGAACTCCATGACCGGTGCTCAATCAAATTCGATAGGCATGGACATACGCGGTTCGGATCCTGTAGCCGGAGACGAGTCCGAGGGTCCGATGACACCATCCTCATAAGAGGTGGGATCAGTGTTCGGCTCCAACACGGGTGAGTGTGCGGCCTCCATGGCGAGGTCCATCCACCCGTCCTCGGAGGGCGCGATCTGCTCCGGATTGATTCCTGGAGTCGCCGCAGGTGCGATCTCCCGAACACTGTCTGATGGCAGATCTAAGTCATGCTCGTTGCGACTGTTCGGTGTACCTGACATGGGCTCGAATCCGTTGAAGATCAAGTCTCCGCGGATATCGGCAGTATAGTTCAAGCTTCCAAACCTGACCTGATGGCCAGGGGCGTAGCTATTGATCTGCTCCAGGTGGCCAAGCGAGTTGGCCCGCAGCACGAAGCCGCCGAATATGAAGATCTGTCCGGGAAGGAAAACCTCCCCCAGGACCACGTCATTGAAGATGATTGAAGGAGCCATCGAGATTATCGTGACGACACAGTGGAACTCTCAATGAAAGCACTAATGATGGTGTCAAAACCGGCGGATCTCGGGTAGGGGTTCCCGAACTGTGCGTCTAAGGCTAAAGGTAACAGGAAGCACGGGACACGATGTTTTACCCAGGTTCGGTCCCTCTCGATGGAGGTAATACCCTACTTCCTGCTTGATTGATCTTGATGATATGAGTATTACAAGAGGTGATCTACCACGAGATCGTAGAGGCTAAACCCAAGAAGCTAGCCTATGATTATGATTGTTGTTGTCCTACGGACCTAACCCTTCAGTTTATATAGACACCGGAGGGGGCTAGGGTTGCAAAGAGTTGGTTACAGAGAAGGAGATCTACATATCCGAATTGCCAAGCTTGCCTTCCACGCAAAGGGGAGTCCCATCCGGACACGAGACGAAGTCTTCAATCTTGTATCTTCATAGTCCAACAGTCCAACCAAAGTATATAGTCCGGCTGTCCGAGGACCCCTTAATCCAGGACTCCCTCAGTAGCCCCTGAACCAGGCTTCAATGACGATGAGTTCGGCGCGCAGATTGTCTTCAGCATTGCAAGGCGGGTTCTTCTCCAAATCCTCCAGAGTATTATTGTAACGAGCAGTGTCTGGCTCCTCATCAATGTCGAGCTCCTTGGCTTCTGTGCTTTAATAACGGCTGTCTCCACGTGTCGAGTGAATGTGAGAAGTCGAGGCATTTTTACAACTGCCACCCCGACCATGCGAGTAAATTGTCTATAAAAGAGACGGGGATTCTTAGATCAAAATCACACCATCTCCTCCGAGCGAGTATTCATCAGAGTGCGCCCGGAAAAATCCATACCACCATGGCAATCGTCGCAGTTCCTCCTCTTGCTCCCGTAGCACTAGGCCAGGCAATTGGGAGAAATGTTCTATCCCCCACAGCCGACTAGTAGAGTTGGAGACCAAGGGGTTTCTCCCGCCTACGTACATGGTCCCCGTCCGAGCTGGACTAGCCACTTATAATGGAGGGGAGCAAGCGGAGAGCTCTCCAAACCCATCCAAGGGAGAGCGGGTATGCTTCGTCCCCTATTTGCTGAGGGGACTCGGATTTCCATTCCATCCTTTCCTCCGCGGGCTCCTGGAGTTCTACGGCCTCCAGCTACATAACTTCACCCCAGCCTCCATACTACATATCGCAGGCTACGTTGCCTTCTGCGAGCTATTTCTGGGGTGGGAAGCTCATTTCAAGCTGTGGAAGAGACTATTCTGCCTTGTACCCCGCACTCAGGAGGGATTGGTATATCAAGTGGGCGGAGCCGAAATATGGCGCATCGCCAGGACCGGATACCTATCCGGCACCCCGAAGAAGACTGGCCCTCGGAATGGTTCTACGTGGAGGACGTCCCTCTTCCGGACCCTATTCAGAAGGGCCTTCCCGAGTTTGTAAATGCCCCGTTAAAGAAAAGCCACAGCTGATGCCCCAGGAGCCCCCAGGAGGAAGATAACAGAGAGATCCTTTTCCTGATGGGCAGGATAAATAATGCGGGGAGTGCAGCCACTTCAATATCGAGGAAAACCCATGTGGAACTTCAATGGAGAAGATGACACCACCCGCCGTGGCCATAAAGGTCTTGACTCTCCCGCCGCTCTGGCGAAGATACTTTCCGATTTGTACAAAGGAGAAGAGGAGGAGTTCATCCATATCAATCCACAGGATGGATTCTCCATGTACAACCCCCCAAGCTTGGTGAGTTGCTATCTTTTATTCCAGTCTTCCTCACATTTTTAGCACAGATGTTTACTTCGTCAATTCATAGCAGGAACTGCGAAGAGCTATGAAGGATGTTCACAGCCCATCTCCACAGACAGAGGACCCCAACCGGGCTCCCGACCCCGGACTCGAAGAAGATCTGGACACATTTGTGGAGCATGTTGACATGACATTTTACCAGTTAAGCTGCGATGGTGTGATGGTGGCCATCATAGCTGATTATCCTGGACTACTCCCTGTATCCCAGGTAAGTAAAGCCAGAGTCCCAACTTCCAAAAAGGATTCCCTCTTTACTCTTCACCCACCGCACATGTATTGCGTCTTACAGGGAGGGCCATCAGGGCACCAAGCCGAACCCGTAGTGACTCGCCAACAAGGGGCACCGAAGTCGGGTAGGCTTAAAAGGAAGGCGGTTAGGACCGAGACGCCGTTGCAAAGGTATATTTAGAAACCTACCATGAAATTATCATCGCTAAAATATAACAATGTCCACTGTCTTGTGACAGAGAAAGCGTTCGCCGGACTATATCCGGAGAGCCTGCCGGTCACGCCTCCACCAGCCGGACTCCGAGGCCGGACTCAATGGTGGAGGTCAACATGGACGATCCTCCAATAGAGGATGCGGATAGATTTTCTGCTACAAACTCCGAAGTGGAGAGCGCCATGAATCATAGGCGCCATCGGGCCGCACTACGTGACCCTTATTTCTTTGAAGAGGCGTTCGATGCCTTCAACTCAGGGGACGCGTACATCTGGGCTGCTCAAGGTGGCCTCGCCAGGGCCACGAACCAGTATGTAAAGGATATACGGGTAAGAAAATTTGATAAGTATGTATATCCATAGCCCCTGAGACTTGAAACAGTTGGCACAACTGATTTAAGGATCCTCATGTGTATAGGTTTTGACAGCGAAGAATACCCAGCTATCTAAAGAGTTGGAGGAGTGCAAGGCCCAACTGCGGGCCGCAATTGCCGTGATCGAGGAGTCTACGAAGGCCCCATCTAGTAATTTTTGCTTTAAATGAAAATAATGTCATGGCATATACCAGTTAAGTATTCGGCATGAATGGGATTCTAACAATAGATTCAGCAGACAATCCCGGAGGCAATCCGAAGATCGTACCAGAGGATGAGCAACATGTTCAGCGATAGCTGAAGGCTGGCCAGCGTGTGCTTACAAAGGTTATAAAGGAGAAAAATACTCTCTAGGAAATGAACATCCAACTGGACGTCAAATTAAAGGATGTTCGAGCCTAGCTTGCTGACTCCGTAAACGAGAATAAGAGACTTCGACGCGGCATATTCAGTAAGTGCTCTGATGAACCACTATAAAGTTTGGCGAAGAAGCGTGCTAATAGAATTATGTCTGTAGGCATGCTGACAGGTCGTCCCGAAGAGGAGATGGCCGGATCCGCAGGCGTTCTTCTGCCGGAGCTCTCACAACTGCAGGAACAAGTTCGGCAGGTGATGCGGGGCATTGCCTAAGCCTTGTGGCCATCCACCTCCCGGCCAAGAGGCATGGGGGATCTTGTGGAGATGCTCAAGGGAGCACGGCGGCGCTTCCGATTATGGAAGATATTGGCCTGCCGACAAGGTGCGAGGGAAGCCTGGGCCATGGCGAAGATGCGATATACCAAGGCTGACCCGAACCACATGGCCGAGGTCGGACCTGCAGGATCAGATGGGAAAGAGATCCCTGTAAGTCTGGTATATGACCAGGTAGCATTAGCCGCCAATTATTCCCAACAGGACTGTAGGCTAGACAACCTATTGGACGGTATAGAAGAAGAATTTAGTCAGTCTAAGTGACTTTGTACTTCGAAGGACACATTTTGTCCCTAGCCGGATTGTAAATCATTTGTCTTGGCCGACCTTTTCGCTTCAATCACTGGACCCGACAGTCCGGAGTGTATCCGAATACCCGCTCGGTTACATGAAAATTGGGGCAAGCGTGGAAACCAGGTGTAGGGGTCATAAGTGCTTGAACAAACAAGTACCCAACTAGTTATGTTATATTGCATAGGTAGTAAGAAACACCTTCCAGGGAGAATAGTTTTGTTAAGGGTTCCTTTCCGTGGGTGTGCATGCATTGATGTGCATGTCCGAACTACAAAAATTTACGCAGGATATAAGCATCTGGGGGCATGTTTTGTAATAGGTAAAATATATCTTTTGTTCACCGACCGAATATTCCCTTAAGAACGCTAGCTTTCGGCTTCACCTAGTCTGAGGTACACATCCGGCTGACCCGGCAGTAACAATCACATAGGTGCTCCCCTTATGCCCTAGCCGAATTAACGGGAACATAGGGCATAAACACAAGAGCCAGGCAACCCAGCTTGGCCACAAACTTAAGTCATATCGATGCATATAGTGGTGAAAAAAGGTACATACGGAGAAGTGACGCATATGTGGTGGGCATAAAGCCCAGAAGACAATTAAGCTTCTGGGTAAGAAGCCCCCAGGTATATTGAGCGCGTATAGCACGACCAGAGTGTGCGGTCAAAGCATACATGAAGCTTTTAAGGCTATAAATGTAAAAGGGAGAGAGAGTGGGTATAATTTAAAAGGAAGCAGGGGTAAGGAGACAAACACAGAGTTCAGCACTAGGCATAGAATCTTCAGAGTCTGGCCGTGTTCCATGGGTTCGGCTCGAGTCGATGGTCTAATGCATCACACAGACGGTACGCACCTCCAGTGAGAACTTTGTCAATGATGAAGGGGCGCTCCCACTTGGGCTTGAGTTTGTCCTTTTTCTTCTCTAGTAGGCGTAGAACGAGTTTGCCAATGTTATAAGTTTTAGCCCGCACTTCTCTGCTTTGATACCTTCGAGCCTGCTATTGATAGAATGCGGAACAGGCCTTTGCGACGTCACGCTCCTCCTCTAGGGCATCTATGCTATCCTGCCGATCCATCTCGGCTTCTCTCTCTTTGTACATGCGCACTCTAGGTGAATCATGGATGATATCGCAGGGTAGCACTGCCTCTGTGCCGTACATCATAAAAATGGTGTGTATCCGGTTGTGCGATTTGGCGTGGTCCACAGCCCCCATAATACAGAGTCGAGCTCCTCGCCCAGTGCGTATCTGATTCCTTCAACGATTGCACTAGTCTGGGTTTAATGCAGCTCATAATAAGACCGTTCGCTCGTTTGACTTGACCATTTGTTCGGGGGTGATAGACGGAGGCGTAATCAAGTTTTATGCCCATTTTGCTGCACCAGGTTTTCACCTCATCGGCTGTAAAGTTTGAGCCGTTATCGGTGATGATGTTGTGGGGGACACCGTAGCAGTGTACGACCCTGGATATAAAGTCTATCACTGGTCTGGATTTGGCCGTTTTAACTGGTTTGGCTTCTATCCATTTGGTGAATTTATCGACCGTGACCAACAAGTATTTCTTCTTATGGCTTCCTCCTTTAAGGGGTCCAACCATATCGAGCCCCCAGACCGCAAAGGGCCAAGTTATGGGGATTATTTGGAGGGCGGTGGGCAGCATATGGCTTTGATTTGAAAAAAGCTAGAAACCAACGCAGTGTTGGACAAGGTCTTGTGCGTCTACCCGGGCTGTCGGACAGTAGAAACCTGTACAGAAGGACTTGCTTATGAGCACCCGAGCTGCGGCATGGTGGCCGCCGAGTCCGGCATGAATTTCAGCCAAGAGCTTCTGCCCTTCCTCTTCGGATATGAACCTTTGGAGCACTCCGGTCGCACTTTTCTTATAAAGCTCTCCCTCATGGACTTTGTAGGCTTTAGAGCGCCGCAAAATGCAACATGCCTCATTTTGGTCCTTCGGGAGTTCCTGCCTATTTAAGTAAGCTAGGAAGGGTCCCGTCCATAATCCATGATGACCGCCATAATTCATGGGTCGAAGGTGTGATTTCAGTGGCGGAGCCTCCGATTACGTCAGATTGTTCAGGATCTGGGGTTGTATCCAGATCCGGACTAGTATTGCCAGACTCCCCTTCCGATACCATGGATGGCTTGAACAGCCTTTCCAAAAAAATAATTGGTGGGACGGGGTCACGTTTAGCGCCGATGCGGGCAAGGATATCCGCTGCTTGATTGTTTTCTCGAACCACATGGTGGAACTCGAGCCCCTTGAATCGAGTTGACATTTTGAGAACGGCATTACGGTAGGCCGCCATTTTTGGGTCCTTGGCGTCAAAGTCTCCATTTATTTGAGATATTGCGAGATTTGAATCCCCACGTACTTCTAGACATTGAATGCCCATGGAGACTGCCATCAGAAGACCGTGCAACAATGCCTCATACTCATCTGCATTGTTGGAATCTGTGTAAAGTATTTGGAGTACGTATTGGACTGTATCTCTGGTGGGGGACGTCAGGACGACGCCAGCCCCTAGACCAGCTAGCATTTTAGAGCCGTTAAAGTGCATGATCCAATTGGAGTACGCGCCATACTCTTTAGGGAGTTCGGCTTCTGTCCATTCGGCGATGAAGTGAGCCAGTACTTGCAACTTAATGGCCCTCCGTGGTTTGTATGTTATGTCGAACGAGAGGAGCTCGATAGCCCATTTTGCAATCCGGCCCGTGGCATCGCGGTTATTTATTATGTCATTGAGTGGTACTTCGGAGGCCACCGTGATTGAACACTCTTGAAAGTATTGTCGTAGTTTTAGGGATGCCATGAAGACCGCATATGCTATCTTTTGATAATGTGGGTACCGTGAATTGCATCGAATGAGGACAGTGGATACGTAGTATACCAACTTTTGTAGTGGGAATTTATGTCCATCTGTCTCTCGTTCGACAACGAGCACTGCGCTTACAACCTGGTGTGTTGCAGCTATGTATAGCAGCATGGGTTCGCCGACATTTGGCGCTGCCAGAATTGGATTGGTGGCCAAGAGGGCTTTTATTTCCTCCAGCCCGGCCATAGCCGCATCCGTCCACTCAAAGTGTTCGGTGCATCGAAGAAGGCGATAAAGAGGTAGCGCCTTTTCTCCTAATAGGGAGATAAAGTGGCTTAGGGCGGCCACGCATCCAGTTAGTTTCTGGATTTGCTTGAGGTCTGTTGGGGTAGCCAACTGTGACAGAGCTTGGATTTTAGCCGGGTTTGCTTCGATTCCTCTATTGGAAATAATAAATCCTAAGAGTTTTCCGGCTGGTACGCTGAAAACGCATTTTTCTAGGTTGAGCTTGATGTCATATGTTCGGAGATTGTCGAACGTAAGCCTCAAGTCGTCTATTAGTGATTCGACGTGTCTGGTTTTGATGACCACATCGTCTACATAAGCCTCCACTATTTTGCCGATTTGTGTTTCCAGGCATGTCTGAATCATGCGTTGATAGGTTGCACCGACGTTTTTGAGCCCGAAAGGCATGGTGTTAAAACAGAAGGGACTGTATGGAGTGATAAATGTCGTTGCGGCTTGATCGAACTCCGCCATCTTGATTTGATGGTATCCGGAGTATGCGTCGAGGAAACACAATGAGTCGTGTCCTGCGGTAGCGTCGATAATTTGATCGATGCGGGGGAGGGGGAAGGGATCCTTAGGGCAAGCCTTATTAAGGTCTTTGAAATCAACGTATAGGCGCCAGGATTTGTCCTTATTTGGTACCATCACCAAGTTTGCTAGCCAGTCCAGATGTTTTATTTCTCTGATGAATCCAGCTTCGAGTAGCTTGGCTAGTTCTTCTCCCATGGCTTGTCGCTTGGGTTCTGAAAAGCGCCGAAGAGTCTGCTTAACCGGCTTGTATCCCTTTAGTATGTTTAGGCAATGTTCAGCCAGCCTACGTGGGATACCTGGCATGTCTGAAGGATGCCAGGTGAAAATGTCCCAATTCTCGCGCAAGAACTCTCGTAGTGCGGCGTCTATTGTGGGGTTCAATTGTGCCCCAATTGATGTTGTTTTTGTAGGGTCCGTTGGGTGGACCTGGAATTTGACTATTTCGTCTGCTGGTTTAAAAGAGGTGGACTTGGGTCGTTTGTCGAGTATCACGTCGTCCCTGTCTACTATGGAGCGCAGCGTAGTTAACTCTTCGGCCGCGAGGGCTTTGGATAATGCCTCCAGGGCTAGTGCGGCAGTTTTATTTTCAGCGCGGAGTGCTATGTCCAAATCACTGGCTAGAGTGATGATTCCATTAGGCCCCGGCATCTTGAGCTTCATGTACCCGTTATGGGGTATAACTTGGAAGCTTGTGAATGCGTCTCGCCCCATGAGGGCGTGGTATCCACTGCTAAACGGGGCCACTTGGAATGTGATTTCTTTGGACCTATAATTCTCCGGTGTGCCGAATACCACATCCAGTGTGATTTTCCCTGCGCATCGTGCCTTCTGACTAGGGATGATTCCTCTGAAGGTCGTGCTTCTTTGCTCAATGCGGCTCTTATCTATTTCCATTTTGTTAAGAGTTTCCTCATAGATGAGGTTTAATCTGCTACCGCCATCCATGAGCACTTTAGTAAGCCGGAATCCGTCCACGATTGGACTAAGGACCAAAGAGGCTTGTGCTCGGACTGTTCGGAATTGAGGTTCATCGCTGGCGTTGAAGGTTATGGCTGTATCGTTCCACAGGTTTATTGCTGTGACGTGGCAGAATTCGGCGAGGCTGCGGAGTGCTTGCTTGAGCTTGTTGTTTGAGGCAAAAGTCTCGAAGACGGTCAGTACTGTATTGTTATTTTCTGTGGGATGGTGCTCTGCGGTATTGTTGATGAGAAGGTCCTCGCCGCTCTTGGCCACCTGCCGGAGTATCCAACATGTTCTAAGGCTGTGTGTTGGTATGGTGTCCGTTGTGCTATGAATTTTTCATGGACTATTGAGCCATCCCTCCAGTACGGTTCCACGCCCTGTAGAGGGCTTTGGCTTCTTTGTAATTGGGTTGGGTGACTTGCAACAACGCACCCTTTTAGTTCGGACGAGGGGTTTAGTTAGGGCTAGAGGATCCTAGAATTTTGTTTGGGTTTTCCAGGCACTTTCCATCGCACAGTACTTCTGTACTATGGCCGCCAAGTCGGCAAAGTGTGCTATGTCATGACGACTTATGGCGTTGAGAATTCCCTTGTCCGTGAAATTTTTGCAAAAGAATGAGATTGCGTCTTCCTCGTGACAATCCTTAACCTTGCTTATTACAAGGAGGAATCTGGCCCAGAAGTGGTGTACTGTCTCTTGGGGCTCTTGTCTGATGTGGGAAAGATCACTTGTATCTGGGTGGGTGGGTAGACTTAAGTCCACATCCTGACCCAATCTGGGACCCAGGGGCGAAGGAGCTCCTGAGCTTGGCAGCTCGGGCTCCTGGATGTTGCCCAATATTTGTGGCCCTTTGCCCGATTCTAAGTTCAGAGCCTAGGCCATGTCCTCACGTAGATGGGTATCCGGCTCAGAGAGCTCGGGAATCCAGACATAGTTCATCCTCAAAATAGGGGAAGAATTCTTGTTTTGTTCCTCCACCACCGCTATCTGATGGGTGACTGACGGAGAGTTAATCTCCCTTAGGTCGGGTTTAAGCCCAATCTGATCATAGTCCGTAGCGACTCTCAGGGCGGCGATGTGATCCAAGAGCTCGTTTAGGCAGGAGAGCTCCATTGGATCCATCTGCTCGGTGAATTCCGGGCTGACGTGGAGGTTGTTCTTGATGACCTGAGAAGTCATCATCGGCGTGGCGACCGAACGGGTGGCCATGACAAAACCGCCCAGCCAGAGAGTTTGGCCTATAGCCAGGGATCCTCCGGAGGTGATGTTGTCCTTGACAACGAGGCGAGCCATCAAGCCTTATCGGGATAGCGCAGTGGAACTGTCAATGAAAGCACCAATGTCGGTGTCAAAACCGGCAGATCTTGGGTAGGGGGTCCCGAACTGTGCATCTAAGGCTAATGGTAATAGGAGGCAGGGGACACGATGTTTTACCTAGGTTCGGGCCCTCTCGATGGGGGTAATCCCTACTTCCTGCTTGATTGATCTTGATGATATGAGTATTACAAGAGTCGATCTACCACGAGATTGTAGAGGCTAAACCCTAGAAGCTAGCCTATGATTATGATTGTTGTTGTTCTACGGACTAAACCCTCCAGTTTATATAGACATCGGAGGGGGCTGGGGTTACACATAGTCGACTATAGAGAAGGAGATCTACATATCCGAACTGCCAAGCTTGCCTTCCACGCAAAGGAGAGTCCCATCCAGACACGGGACAAAGTCTTCAATCTTGTATCTTCATAGTCCAACAGTCCGGCCAAAGTATATAGTCCGGCTGTCCGAGGACCCCTTAATCCAGGACTCCCTCAGAGGGGACAGGAAAACGAGAGGAAAATGGAAAATAATGTAATGCAAGGGAGATGAGTTTGAGATGGGTACTTGGTTTATCTTTACTTGAGTGAAGACCTCCCCGGCAACGGCGCCAGAAATCCTTCTTGCTACGTCTTGAGCTTGCGTTGGTTTTCCTTGAAGTGGAAAGGGTGATGCAGTAATAGTAGCGTAAGTATTTCCCTTAGTTTTTGAGAACCAAGGTATCAATCCAGTAGGAGGCTCTTCAAAAGTCCCACGCACCTACACAAACAAACAAGAATTAGCAACCAACGCAATAAAGGGGTTGTCAATCCCTTCACGACCACTTGCTTAAGTGAGATCTGATAGAGATAATATGATAAGATAAATATTTTTTTGGTATTTTATAATATAGATAGGAAAAGTAAAGATGCAAATAAAAGTAGATTGAAAGCTTATATGATAAGAGATAGACCCGGTGGCCATAGGTTTCACCAGTGGCTTCTCTCAAGATAGCATAAGTATTACGGTGGGTGAAGAAATTACTCTCGAACAATTGATAGAAAAGCGAATAATTATGAGATTATCTAGGCATGATCATGTATATAGGCATCACGTCCGTGACAAGTAGACCGACTCCTGCCTGCATCTACTACTATTACTCCACATATCAACCGCTATCCAGCATGCATCTAGAGTATTAAGTTCATAAAGAACAGAGTAACACATTAAGAAAGATGACATGATGTAGAGGGATAAACTCATGCAATATGATATAAACCCCATCTTTCTATCCTTGATGGCAACAATACAATATGTGCCTTGCTACCCCTGCTGTCACTGGGAAAGGACACCGCAAGATTGAACCCAAAGCTAAGCACTTCTCCCATTGCAAGAAAGATCAATCTAGTAGGCCAAACCAAACTGATAATTCAAAGAGACTTGCAAAGATAACTTAATCACACATAAAAGAATTCAGAGGAGATTCAAATATTTCTCATAGATAAACTTGATCATACATCCACAATTCATCGAATCTCGACAAACACGCCGCAGAAAGAGTTACATCAAATAGATCTCCAAGAAGATCGAGGAGAACATTGTATTGAGATTCAAACAGAGAGAAGAAGCCATCTAGCTAATAACTATGGACCCGAAGGTCTGTGGTAAACTACTCACAACTCATCGGAGAGGCCTTGCAGATGATGTAGAGGCCCTCCATGATTGATTCCCCCTCCGGCGGAGCGCCGACGAAGGCTCCAAGATGGGATCTCACGGTTACAAAAGGTTACAATGATGGAAATAGTTTTTGTGGTCGCTTCTGATGTTTTTGGGGTACATGGGTACATATAGGTGGAAGAAGTAGGTCGATGAACGCCCGAGGGGCCCACGAGGGTGGGGGCGCGCCCAGCCCTAGGGGGCGCGCCGGGCACCCTTGTGGCTGCCTTGGTTGTTTCTTGATTTCCACTCTAAGTACTCTAGATCACGTTCGTTCCAAAAATCACACTCCCGAAGGTTTCATTCCGTTTGGACTCTGTTTGGTATTCCTTTTCTTCGAAACACTGAAATAGGCAAAAAACAGCAATTTGGGCTGGGCCTCCGGTTAGTAGGTTAGTCCCAAAAATGATATAAATGTGTAATTTAAAGCCCATAAACATCCAAAACGGGTTATATAATAGCATGGAACAATCAAAAATTATAGATAAGTTGGTGACGTATCATGTACATATAAGTTTAAATTCTTGTTCGATTTCTGCTTTTATCTCTTTGGCTTTCTTTTGTGTCGCGTTCCCTTGGCCGCCTCCCTGCCAGCCGGACAGCCGCTCTGCGGTTTGTGGCCGGATCAGGGACTTGGTCGTTCTTCGGAGCGGGCAACTTACTTGGGCCGCGTAGAGTGTAGCTTGATCGAGCGAGAAGCCGGCCTACCGGCTGCTGAGCAGCCGGACGAGGGAGGCGGAGGTCCGACTGGGCCTAAGTTAGCGTTCTTCCTTAGTCAAATTTCATGTGGGCGACTGTTTCGGCCTTTAGCTCCCACCAGTCAGATAGCCGCGCTGCATGCTGTGACTTAGGGCGGAGAGAGGGATTTCAGTGTCGGCACACTACTAGTCGGCTCCGGCTGGTGCGAACTTAGGCCAAGGCGGCGAGCCCCCGAGCTGGCTGACCGGAACCCATATGGGGCAGGAATGGAAAAACTCAAGTCATGGCATAAGCTTAACTCATAGATAGATAAAAAATGTGGCCTCCGAGTGCACCTCGAGGGACCTGAGTTCTTTTACTTAATACAAAAGTTGGCATGGTACATACGCTCGAATCAACTATAAAATAGGCGGATCAGATTTGCATTCCATGGCCGTTCCGTTTCTTCATCGGCTGTGCATCTCTTGCGCGCCCTAGGCTTCTGGGCGTCGATGAGGTTGTACGAGTCATTGCACAGGGCCTTGCTGACGATGAAGGGGCCTTCCCAAGGTGCCACGAGCTTGTGCTATCTGGCTGATCGCTGGATCAGGTGGAGCACAAGGTCGCCCTCGCGAAAAGAGGAGTCTCGGTGTCAAAACCGGCGGATCTCGGGTAGGGGGTCCCTATCTGTGCGTCTAAGGCTGATGGTAACAGGAGGAAAGGGACACAATGTTTACCCAGGTTCGGGCCCTCTCGATGGAGATAAAACCCTACTTCCTGCTTGATTGATATTGATGATATGAGTAGTACAAGAGTTGATCTACCACAAGATCGTAGAGGCTAAACCCTAGAAGCTAGCCTATGATGATTATGGTTCTGTCTCTAAGGACTAAACTCTCCGGTTTATATAGACACCGGAGAGGGCTAGGGTTTACATGGAGTCGGTTACAAAGAAGGAAATATAATATCTGGATCGCCAAGCTTGTCTTCCACGCAAAGGAGAGTCCCATCCGGACACGGGACGAAGTCTTGAGTCTTGCATCTTCACGCTCCAATAGTCCGGACAAAGTATATAGTCCGGCTGTCCGGATACCCCCTAATCCAGGACTCCCTCAGTAGCCCCTGAACCAGGCTTCAATGACGATGAGTCCAGCATGCAGTCTTGTCTTCAGCATTGCAAGGAGGGTTCCATCTCCGAATACTCCAAAGTAATTATTGAACACCTAAACCGTGTCTGGATCTGCAAGATGATCTTCACATACTGGTACAGAGAGCATAGCATAAATCTGATCTGCTGGCAATTTTTGTACATCGTGCCCCTGCATCATGGCCCGTCCCAACACGAACCGGTTTTTCTTAGCCCACTTTGATATGCATTGCGAGGCGGTTTTATTGGCACGCCCTGCCAAAGCAGAGATCGTGTTCCCCTTATCGCAGGATCTTCCATCGATATGGGTGTGCGCAACCCCACGACGACTGAGGGAGTCCGGCACTAGGGGGTGTCCGGACAGCCGAACTATCATCATCGGCCGGACTCCAAGACTATGAAGATACAAGATTGAAGACTTTGTCCCGTTCCGGATGGGACTTTCCTTGGCGTGGAAGGCAAGCTTGGTGATACGGATGTGTAGATCTCCTACCATTGTAACCGACTCTGTGTAACCCTAGCCCTCTCTGGTGTCTATATAAACCGGATGGCTTTAGTCCGTAGGATGAAGAACAATCATACCATAGGCTAGCTTCTAGGGTTTAGCCTCCTTGATCTTGTGGTAGATCTACTCTTGTAACACACATCATGAATATTAATCAAGCAGGACATAGGGTTTTACCTCCACCAAGAGGGCCCGAACCTGGGTAAAACATCGTGTCCCTTGTCTCCTGTTACCATCCGCCTAGACGCATAGTTCGGGACCCCCTACCCGAGATCCGCCGGTTTTGACACCGACATTGGTACTTTCATTGAGAGTTCCTCTGTGTCGTCACCGATAGGCTCGATGGCTTCTTCGATCATCAACAACGACGCAGTCCAGGGTGATACCTTCCTACCCGGACAGATCTTCGTATTCTGCGGCTTTGCACTGCGGGCCAATTCGCTTGGCCATCTGGAGCAGATCGAAAGCTACGCCCCTGGCCGTCAGGTCAGATTTGGAAGTTTGAACTTCATGGCTGACATCCGCGGGGACTTGATCTTCGATGGATTCGAGCCACGACCAAGCGCGCCACACTGTCACGACGGGCATGATTTAGCTCTACAGCCGGACAGTACCCTGGAGGCCGCACTCGAGCCCGCTCCGATCTTCAATTCGGAGCCGGCTGTGCAGATCAAGGACGGATGGCTAGACACCACCTCGGGGGCTGCAACCTCTACGGAGATTGAGCCGAACACTGACCTTCTCCCTCATGAAGCTCGTGACTCTGAGGTGCCGGACTCCTCGCCAGACTCCGAACCTCCCGCGCCCCCTCCAATCAAATCCGATTGGGCGCCGGTCATGGAGTTCACCGCTGCGGACATCTTTCAACACTCACCTTTCAGCAACATCTTGAGTTCGCTAAAGTATCTCTCGTTATCAGGAGAGCCCTGGCCGGACTGCGGTCAGGACGGTTGGGATGCAAACTACGAAGAAATTCAAATCCCACCCACCACCCACTTAGTAGCCACTGTCGACGATCTAACCGATATGCTAGACTACGACTCCGAAGACATCGACGGTATGGACGATGATGCCGGAGACGACCAAGAAATAGCGCCTACTGGGCACTGGAAAGCCACCTCATCATATGACATATACATGATGGATATCCCAAAGGATGGGAATGGCGAAGGAAGAGCGGAGGATGACCCCTCCAAGAAACAGCCCAAGCACCGGCGTCAGCGGCGCCGCTCTAAATCCCCCCACAGCAAGAATGAAGATTCCGACACCGGAGATAATAACACCCCAGACAGTGCCGAAGACAACCCATTCCAGCAAGATTCAGCACAGGAGGACGGCGACGCCAGCCCTCATGAGAGAGCGGCAGAAGAAGAGGTAGAGGATTATATGCCTCCCTCCGGAGACGAGGCAAGCCTCGACGATGACGAATTCGTCATGCCTGAGGATCCCATCGAACAAGAGCATTTTAAACGCAGGCTTATGGCCACGGCAAACAGCCTCAAGAAAAAGCAGCAACAGCTTAGAGCTGATCAAGATCTGCTAGCCGACAGATGGACTGAAGTCCTCGTGGCCGAAGAGCATGAGCTCGAACGCCCCTCCAAAAGCTACCCTAAACGCAAGCTACTCCCCCGATTAGAGGAGGAGGCGTATGAACCCGCATCACCAGCAGACAATACGGCTGACCGACCACCCAGTGGTCGCGACAGAGTGGCCTCTAGGCCCTTCAATAGAACCGTACCCCGGCATCGCTCGAAAAGCACAAGGCCATAGGGGAACGCTCTGGACTTGCGAGATATATTGGAGGATAAGACAAGACAAGCAAGATCGATCTATGGATCGCGTGGGCGCCCCATGATACGTTACGACAACCGTCGCGCCGGACACAGTAAGTCCGGCCGGCCCGAACAAAATAGACAAAGCTCTTTTGAGCTCCGTCGTGATATTGCCCAGTACAGAGGTGCCGCACACCCACTATGCTTCATAGATGAAGTAATGGATCATCAAATCCCCGAAGGGTTTAAACCCGTGAATATTGAATCTTACGATGGCACAACAGACCCCGCGATTTGGATCGAAGACTATCTCCTTCACATCCACATGGCCCGCGGTGACGATCTTCATGCCATCAAATATCTCCCACTCAAGCTTAAAGGACCAGCCCGACATTGCTAGCAGAGTCGATTGGGAGTTGGGAAGACCTGGAAGCCGCATTCCTCGATAACTTCCAAGGCATGTATGTGCGACCACCAGACGCTGACGACCTAAGCCATATAATTCAGCAGCCAGACGAATCGGCCACAAATTCTGGACACGGTTCTTAACCAAGAAAAACCAAATCGTCGACTGTCCGGATGCGGAGGCCCTCGCGGCCTTCACACATAACATCCGCGACGAGTGGCTTGCCCGGCACCTGGGACAGGAAAAGCCGAAATCCATGGCCGCCCTCACATCACTCATGACCCGCTTCTGCGCGGGTGAGGACAGCTGGCTAGCATGCAGTAACAACCTCAGCAAAAAATTCTGGCAGTCCGGATATCAAGGAACATAATGGCAGGTCGCGACGCAACAAAAACAAACGCCGCATTAACAGCGATAATAGTGAAGATACGGCAGTCAATGCCGGATTCAGAGGCTCTAAACCCGGTCAGCAGAAAAAGCTATTCAAAAGAACTACTCCGGGTCCGTCCAATTTGGACCGAATACTCGACCGCTCGTGCCAGATACACGGCACCCTCGAAAAGCCAGCCAACCACACCAACAGGGAATGTTGGGTATTCAAGCAGGCAGACAAGTTAATTGCGGAAAACAATGACAAGGGGTTGCATAGCGATGACGAGGAAGAGACCCGACCGCCGAACAATATAGGACAGAAGGGTTTCCCCCCACAGGTGCGGACGGTGAACATGATATACGCAACGCACATACCCAAAAGGGAGCGGAAGCGTGCACTCAGGGATGTATACGCGATGGAGCCAGTTGCCCCGAAGTTCAATCCATGGTCCTCCTGCCCGATCACTTTTGACCGAAGGGACCACCCCACCAGCATCCGCCGCGGCGGATTCGCCGCATTGGTTTTAGACCCAATCGTCGATGGATTTCACCTCACCAGAGTCCTGATGGACGGCGGCAGCAGCCTGAATCTGCTTTATCAGGATACAGTGCGCAAAATGGGCATAGATCCCTCAAGGATTAAACCTACCAAGACGACCTTTAAAGGCGTCATACCAGGTGTAGAAGCCAATTGTACAGGCTCAGTTACAATGGAAGTGGTCTTCGGATCCCCGGATAACTTCCGAAGCGAGGAGTTAATCTTCGACATAGTTTCGTTCCGCAGCGGCTATCATGCTCTGCTCGGACGTACCGCATTCGCAAAGTTCAATGCGGTGCCGCACTACGCATACCTCAAGCTCAAGATGCCAGGCCCACGAGGAGTCATCACGGTCAACGGAAACACTGAACGCTCTCTCCGAATGGAGGAACATACAACGGCTCTCGCGGTAGAAGTACAGTGCAGCCTCTTAAGGCAATTCTCGAGTCCGGCCGTTAAGCGACCGGACACGACTAAACGCGCCCGGAGTAACCTACAACAAGATCACCTGGCACGTTCCGAGCACGTGTAGCAGTGCGGCCCCAACCCCAGCCCCTGCAAAATGTCAAGACAGGTCCTTCGCGTACACCATTACACTTTGGAGATACCATGGGCATGGGGAGAGGGGCACGACCACAATAGGCCCAGAATGCGGCTCAACCACACCAGGGGCTCTCAATTTTGTCATTCTTTTTTTTCTTTTTTCTTTTTATTTTTACCCACAGGACTCCGTTCGTCAAAGGCCCTGTCCGGTAGCAGACCTGCCGAACTCACGATGCAACAGCCAGGGAAGGAGAAAGGCTACAACGAATATCCAGGTGGTCTCCATTACGAGCATTAAATCTGTTTTATACACCATTCCGCAGCCTACCCCCTGGAGGGGGACATGTTTAATAGTCCCATCCCTTGCTTATCGCACCATTTGTATCGTTCTGCATTCACAGCAGTCTTTTCTTGAATAAGTAATGCAGCACCTTTTTGCTTCCAATTGCATTTCTTTCTTATACATATGTTCATTTATGACATGTTGCATCTGTACATTCTGGTACGGCTAAATACACCAGGGGCATATGTTTCCCGCATCATGGTGTGATAAGCCCAAACACTTTCACAAGTGCGACACCCCGAACTTATAGCACTATATGCATCGGCTCCGAATCATGTCTTGGGTCAATAGTTGGGTTTGCCCGGCTCCCATGTTTTGGTACCTTACATTCCGTTGTATCGGGTAAGGTAGCACTGGGAGAACCACTGCAATTGTGCCCCAGTTGAGCTGGGCGAGCGCCTCAGTGGAGAAAGCGAAAACTGACCGTCATGATGAGGCGAGAGCCGGTCACTGTTCGAGAGGTTTTTTGCGAGTCCTTAAAGATTTATGCCGCTTAGAGCGAGGAGTCGGCTTTGTCCGGCCCAGGCGTGGATAGCGCCCCAAATTCGGCCTTCCGAAGACTAGGGGCTTCACCGAAATTTAAAATTATAGAATTCTATGGCTAAGTGAGAGTGTTCAAGCATTATAAGTCCGGTTGCCTTGTTCGTTGTGTTGAGCGCCTCCCTAGATGGACCCAAAAATGGGAACAAGAGTGATCAAGTTTATCCCGAACACCCCAGCACTCGTGGCATGGGGGCTGAAGTCGACGACTTGCCATCTCTCAGATTTGATAAACAGCCGCACAGAAGGTAATATTTTAAATTAACAAGCGTTGCTTAGCGCATACGAACTAAGTTTTCAGTGCACAGGATAACAAAATGCGAGTCTACTCAAATATTATATCTTTGGAGCACTCACCCGCAATAATGCGGGCACCCTTCAGGACACTCTTATAATACATCTCGGGCATGCGATGCTCCTTGCCCTGCGGTGGCGCGTCCGTCACAAGCTTCTGGGCATCCATCTTGCCCCAGTGCACCTTTGCGCGGGCAAGGGCCCGACGGGCACCTTCAATACAGGCGGAGTGCTTGATGACTTCAACCCACGGGCACGCATCCACCAGCCCCTGCACCAGGCCGAAGTAGCTCCCAGGCATGGCCTCCTTAGGCCACAACCGAACTATGAGGCCCTTCATGGCCTGTTCGGCCACCTTGTGGAGCTTGACCAGCTGCTTCAGCTGGTCGCTAAGGAGCACCGGATGTCTAGACACGCTGCGGGGCAGATCTGCGAACGCTCCTGGAGAGCTCCGAATTCAGGTAAGTGATATGTAATTCACACTCACATGCTTACTTTGCATGAAAAATGCCTTACCCGCCGCTATTTTCTTCAACGCCTCGACTTCCTGGAGGGCCTTATAGGCTTCTGCCTTAGCGGCTTTGGCACTCTCAAGAGCCGTTGCAAGCTCGGACTCTCGAGTCTTCGAGTCACGCTCCAAACTCTCGTGTTTTTCCACGAGAGCTTGGAGCTCTTGCTGTACCTCCGCCACCCGCGCCTCCTGCTTCTCTCGCTCGGTGCGCTCCGCGGCCGCATTACGTTCGGCCGCGGACACCGCCTCCTTTAGGGTCGCCACCTCGTTTATGGCCCCTGCTATATCCATGTTATCCTTGTCATTTTTCTTGCAACCAAATCCTTTTCTGTAAGGTACAATTTTAATAAGTTATTACTCACCTTCCTTGTCCTCGAGCTGCTTCTTGGCACGGCCGAGCTCGTTCTTGGACCGCTCGAGGCTTTCCTTCAAAGTATTGACCTCCGCAGTCAGTGCAGCAGAGGTCAGCAGCACAGCCTGCAATCCCATATTGACATATTTTTTATGACTCCTGCGTATATCTTTTTAGATCCTCAGTCCGGCTTTTCTTTCTGAACACCGAACCGAGCATCAGGGGCTACTGTCTATGTAGTAATATTTTACATATATCAAAATTCTTACCTCAAAGCCTGTTAGAAGGCTGCTGCAGGCTTCGGTCAGCCCGCTCTTGGCGAGCTGAACCTTCTGAATCACCGCACTCATAACAGTGCGGTGTTCCTCTTTGATGGGGGCGCCATTGAGCGCCTCCAGCAAGCTATCCGGCGCCTCCGGTTGGACGGAGGCTGCCAGCGTCACGATCTTGCCCTTCTTACGAAGAGGCTGCCCTCCGGACTCCGGAGCCACTATGGGTTCCGAGGCCGATTCCGGTGCAAAGTCCGGGAGGTTGTTCTGCGACTCCTCCGGGGCATCCTCCTCCTGGTGGGTCCCTTCCCGGGATCCCACCTCAGCATCGTCCGCATCACGGGGCGTGGAGGCGGTCGGAAGAGAATCAATATCCGACGCACCTAAGGACCCGCTCGACGAAGCGGGAAGATCATCCTTGGCCGGACTGCAGGGTTGTATGCGGCATTCGATAGACATTATGTGGTGAAAAGAAAAACCATGAAGTTATTCGGGAGTCCGGATAATTACGATCTCGCCAGGGGTTGGCCCTTGGGGGCCAGTCCTCGTCGTCGTCACTGGCGTTGGCGGAGCAGTCCGTGGAAAGAGTTTTTCCCTTCTTGGACCCTTCGGCCTCTCTCGTTGGGGAGGCCTTCCTTTTCTTCCCTCCCCCCGCTGGGGGAGAGGCTTTCTTCTTCTCCTCCTCACCTTTGTGAGAGGAGTCGGCCTCGGAGTCATCATCCGGTAACACCTGAAAACAGGAACTCTTCCGAGTCCCCATGGCCTTCTTCTTGGCCTTCTTCTCCGGCACCACATGGGGTGCCGAAGCCAGCAGCCCCGTTAAGCGGGCGTCCGCTGGGTCCTCTGGCAATGGGGCCGGACAGATAGTCTGCTCGGCCTTTGCCAGCCAGTCCTGTCAAAGGAGAGGGAGTTTAGATCCTGCATAGAGTCAAACTATGGAAAACAAGCGTCCCGTAAAGGACAAAATCACTTACCTCATCAGCCGGACGCTGCGAGCTGAATCCGCGATCTTCGGTAGCGAATGCGGGAGCCTCGGCGCCCTTGAACAACACCTTCCAGACATCTTCGTACATAGTGTCGGAGAGCCCGCTCAAAGTCTGGTGCTGTGTCGGATCGAACTCCCACATGTTGAAGCCCCATCGTTGGCACGGGAGAATCCGGCGGATGAGCATGACCTGGACTACGTTGACAAGCTTGAGCTTCTTGTCCACTAGCTTTTGGACGCAAGCTTGGAGTCCGGTCAGCTCCTCCAAATCACCCCATGTCCAGCCGCTCTCTTTCCAGGAGGTGACCCATGTGGGGATGCCAGATCTGAATTCGGGGGCCGCTGCCCATTCAGGGTCACGCGTCTCGGTGATGTAGAACCACCCCGATTGCCACCCCTTAATGGTTTCCACGAAAGTGCCTTCAAGCCAAGTAACGTGGGACATCCTGCCCACCATGGCGCCTCCGCACTCCGCTTGACTGCCCTTCACAACCTTCGGCTTGATACTGAAGGTCTTGAGCCACAAGCCGAAGTGGGGCTAGATGCAGAGGAAGGCCTCGCACACGACGATGAACGCCGAGATGTTGAGGATGAAATTCGGGGCCAGATCATGGAAATCCAGGCCGTAGTAGAACATGAGCCCCCGGACGAAGGGATGGAGTGGGAAGCCCAGTCCATGGAGGAAATGAGGAAGAAATACTACCCTCCCATGGGGACTGGGGGTGGGAATGAGCTCTCCCTTGTTGGGGAGCCGGTGCGTGATGTTGCTGGACAGATATCCGGCGCTGCGCAGCTTCTGGATGTGCCCCTCCGTGACGGAGGAGGCCATCCACTTGCCTCCCGCTCCGGACATAGTTGGAGGAGGTTGAGGTGAGATGTGCGGACTTGGGCGTTGGAGCTTGAGTTCGCGGAGATGGATAAGCCAAGGAGGAATAAGGCGTAGGTAAAAGGGTTGGATCTTTATCCCCTTATATGGGCGGACAAAAACATGTGTCCCCACCGGCCTGATAAAACTCGCTTATCTCCCAAGCGCCGCAATCAATGGCGCGGTTGGGTTACCCATGTCTGTATTGATGGGAATCCCGGAATAAGGGGAACACGATCTCTGCTTTGACAAGACATGCCAAGGAAACCGCTTCGCTAAAACGCACTGAGGTGGTACAATAAAAACAATTCTAATAAAGGCTTGGTAGTGGTGTGACGTCATGCCACCAAATACGTCAGCAGACTGAACTTGTGTGATATTATTCTCTCTACGGTGGTACGTGGAATTTATTTTGCAGAGCCGGACACTATCCTGGTGTTCACAGTCTTCTATAAATTATTCGGAGAAGGAACCCGCCTTGCAATGCCGAAGACAATATGCGCGCCGGACTCGTCGTCATTGAAGCCTAGTTCAGGGGCTACTGAGGGAGTCCGGGACTAGGGGGTGTCCGGACAGCTAAACTATCATCATCGGCCGGACTCCAAGACTATCAAGATACAAGATTGAAGACTTCGTCCCGTGTCCGGATGGGACTTTCCTTGGCGTGGAAGGCAAACTTGGCGATACGGATGTGTAGATCTCCTACCATTGTAACTGACTCTGTGTAACCCTGGCCCTCTCCGGTGTCTATATAAACCGGATGGCTTTAGTCCGTAGGACGAAGAATAATCATACCATAGGCTAGCTTCTAGGGTTTAGCATCCTCGATCTCGTGGTAGATCTACTCTTGTAACACACATCATCAATATTAATCAAGCAGGACGTAGGGTTTTACCTCTATCAAGAGGGCCCGAACCTGGGTAAAACATCGTGTCCCTTGTCTCCTCTTACCATCCCCCTAGACACGCAGTTCGGGACCCCCTACCCGAGATACACCGGTTTTGACACCGACATGGGTGTGTGCAACCCCACGACGACTGTTGGTATGACTCCGTGTTTTTAGATAAGTCCCAAGTGGTCACGCTGACGACGCTTGATATTCACCCCCTTTATAAAGGGGCCGAGGCCTATACCCCTTTACCACCCTTGCGCCTTTTCGTATCTCGAGTTCTAACACCCGAGACCCAAACTCAAACACCTCAGATCCTCCAATATGTCTGGATCCAACCCTCAAGGCCGGTGGGTGGCCTCCTTGGTCAAAGAGGAGGATATTGCGAGGCTTAGGGAGGTCGGATATCTGACTGCCGACATCTGGCACAGGCTTGCTGCTCCAGGGCAGGTCATCCCTACTCCCGAGCCTAATGAGAGCGTCGTATTTGTTTCTCACTTCCTCCGCGGCTTGGGCCTCACCCTTGATCCCTTTGTGAGGGGGCTCATGTTCTATTACGGGTTAGATTTTCGCGATCTAGCTCCGGACGCTATCCTCCATATCTCGTCGTTCATCATTGTGTGCGAAGCTTTTCTCCACGTCACTCCACACTTCGGCTTATGGCTCAAGACCTTCAATGTGAAGCCGAAGATGATTGAGTGGCGACATGCGGAGTGCAGAGGTGCCGTAATAAGCAGGAACACCGATGCCCCATGGCCAGAGGGTTCTTTCCCAAAGGTATCCGATTTATGGCAACGGAGGTGGTTTTACGTCACGGCTCCCAGAGGCACAAAGTGGGTGGCTGCCCCCAACTTCCGTTCGGGCCCTCCGTCACAACTGGCGTCATGGACCAATCTAGGACGGGATTGGGGGTCTGCTAGTGATGTACCAACACTGCAGAGCCGTATCCGGGAGCTTCTTGAGAGGGACATTAATCTTGTCAGCATAATTCAGGTAATGCTAATCCGACGGATGTTGCCGTGCAAACGCCAGCCTCTCCGGATGTGGGAGTGCAATCTAGAGGGTCCGCAGACTATTATGCACTTCTTCGGCGTGACGCTCGAAGGGATATGTAAATTATTCTTCGGACCACAAGTAAAGTGTCCGGACACCACCGAGGATGCGGGCCTAAGCTGCAATCGCCCAGATACCCAAGTAAGTAACCCCGAAACCAAACACATCGTTCATATTTATCATAATCATTATTCTGAAAATCCTTCGTGGCCAGGAATGGCTCAGCATGGTAGAGAGAATCAGGTGTCTGGTGCCACTTCCCGAAGGCTCGCCTAGTCCAACCATACCCAAGATGCTTGGGCGGGTGCTTAGCAAAATACCCTCAGGGAAAGACGAAGGGAAGAACAGAGAAGCCGAACTTCACACACTCTGCATCCAAACCCGGGGAATTGCTACCTCCCCAAAGGAGGATAGTCGGGGAGGGGAATCAAAGGCCTCCTCCCCACGCGGAAAGAAGAGGGCCGCCTCTGAAGACTTGGTGACGGAGGTGGCCAAACAGGGGAAGAAAGCGTCACCAGGGGGGCCTACCCCGAAGGTCGTTGTCGGTGTCAAAACCGGCGGATCTCGGGTAGGGGGTCCTGAACTGTGCGTCTAGGCGGATGGTAACAGGAGACAAGGGACACGATGTTTTACCCAGGTTCGGGCCCTCTTGATGGAGGTAAAACCCTACGTCCTGCTTGATTGATATTGATATTGTGGATGTTTACAAGAGTGGATCTACCACGAGATCCAGGAGGCTAAACCCTATAAACTAGCCTATGGTATGATTGTAATGGTTGTTGTTGTTGTCCTACGGACTAGAGCCATCCGGTTTATATAGACACTAGAGAGGGGTAGGGTTACATAGAGTCGGTTACAATGGTAGCAGATCTACGTATCTGTATCGCCAAGCTTGCCTTCCACGCCAAGGAAAGTCCCATCCGGACACGGGACGAAGTCTTCAATCTTGTATCTTCATAGTCTTGGAGTCCGGTCGATGATGATAATCCAGCCGATGATAGTTCGGCTGATGATGGTAGTCCGGCTATCCGGACACCCCCTAATCCAGGACTCCCTCAGTAGCCCCTGAACCAGGCTTCAATGACGATAAGTCCGGCGCATATATTGCTTGGCATTGCAAGGCGGGTTCCTCCTCCGAATGATAGAAGATGTGAACACCAGGATAGTGTCCGGCTCTACAAAATAAATTCCACATTCCACCGTAGAGAGAATAATATATACACAAGCTCAATCTGCTGACGTTTTTTGCGGCATGACGTCACGCCACTACCAAGCCATTACGTGAATCGTTTTTTACTCTACCACCTCAGCGCATTTAGCGAAGCGGTTTCCTTGGCACGTCTTGTCGAAGCAGAGATCGTGTTCCCCCTTAATTCGGGATTCGCATCAATACGGACGTGGGTAACCCAACCGCGCCCGTCGCCACGCCCCCTCTATCGAAGGCGAGTCCCAAACGGTCACGGAGACGGCTCTTGGTATTCTCCCTCTTTATAACGGGACCAAGGCTCGTTTCTTTTCTTCAATCCTCCATCGAATCCTCTCCCCGCTCCAAGTTCCAGCACCTAGAGCTCCAGATTCGAGCGCTTCGGACTTTCAACGATGTCCGGTTCCGACCTCCAGGGCCGGTGGATGCCCTCCTCCGTCACGGAGGAGGACGTGCTAAAGCTGCGAGAGGCCAAGTACCTGGCTTATGAGATTTCGCACAGTTTGCCTGCCGAAGGGCAGGCCATCCCCACCCCCGAGCCCAACGAGTATGTCATTTTTGTATCCCACCTCCGTCGGGGTTTAGGCTTCCCGATGGATCCTTTTGTGAGAGGGATCATGTTTTACTATGGGTTGGAATTCCACGATTTGGCTCCGGAGTCCATCCTCCATATTTCCGCATTTATTGTCATCTGCGAAGCCTTCCTCCGCGTCACCCCTCACTTCGGCCTGTGGCTGAAGACCTTCAATGTGGCGCCGAAGATGATCGGGGGGCCTCAAGCGGAGTGCGGCGGGGCGGCCATAAGTAGGAGGGCGGATGCCCCGTGGCCCGCTGGCTCCTTCCAAGAGGAGCTCGGCCCGTGGCAGCAAGAGTGGTTCTATATTACCGTTCCAAGGGGCCGCAGACAAAAGTCGCCGCCCTTATTCCGCCCGGGACCTCCACGACGGTTTATGTCGTGGGTCAACCAAGGGCTCAACTGGGGGCCGTCAAAGGACATGCCCCTACTGCAGGGCCAGATTCGAAATCTCCAAACGAGGGAGGTTGATATGGTGGTGGTAATGCAGGTTATGCTGATTAGGCGTCTCCCGCCCTGCAAACGCCGCCCTCTCTGGCTGTGGGAGTTCAATCCGGAGGGCCCACGGATTCTTCAACACTTCATGGGTATGACACCCCTGGAGATGTACAACTTATTCTTCGGATCGCAAGAGGTGCGTCCGGAATTAACCGAGGATGCTGGCCTAAGCTGGAATCGCCTGGATATTCAAGTAAGTAGTTCCAAGTCCGGACATACCATTTGTTTGCCTTTCGATGATTCGCCTTATGACCAACTTCCTTCTAAACAGGAGTGGATAGCGGAAGCAAAATTGATATGGTGTCCGGCCCCCCTCCCCGAGAACGCGCCGGATCCCGTGCTGGTCCGGATGCTTGAGGTTGCGCCTCCAGACGAAGGCGAAGGGGAAAGTAGGAAAGCTACTGCCTCGCCTAAGGAGGCTCTTGAAAGAGGGGGGATCGAGAATCCCTCCCTCCAAGGGGAGAAGAGGACTGCCTCCAAGGACCCGGGGGCAAAAGCCCCTAAACGGGGGAAGAAATCTTCGCCAGAGGGTCCTGCGTCCGGGGAGGCCCCGGCCGCACAATCTACCTTAAAGAATCAGCCCTCCAACGAGCCGTAAGTAGAAAGAAAGGAGTTTTAAAATAAGGGACATCCCTATTTGTGCTTCTGAGGATAACTAAAGTTTTTACCTTGTAGTTCGGATCTCCGTCGTTCGCAAATGAGCTCGTCTTCGGGGGACCTTCGTCCGGAGATGATGGAGAGCGAGACGCCTCCGTCCGGGGCGCTGTCGGATAGGGCGGACGAGCCTGAAGTGTCATCATGGAGGGAGCCCCCTGGTTTGGCAAAGACGGATAGTTCGGCGCCAACTGGTGTACGGCTGAAGGATCTGCTTGAGAAGGCGTCCATCTAAGAAGATCACCACGCATTGATGAGCATGGTGATTGAAAGGATTTCGTCCGCCGAAGGAGGCTTGCATAATGCCGTCAGGAGTTTGCTGGCGGGGTTTGAGGTATGTAAAAATGACACACCTTTTAACAGTTTTGCATATAGAATGCGCCCTGTATAGATAGTAGCCCCTGAGACTCGGTAGGTTGTCGAAATCGACAGCGTGCCGAGGGTCAAAATCGCAGGTTTAAATTTCCTCCATGCCGATGCAGGTGGCGGGTCGTCCGGGGGCCAGCCAGACTGATGGAGTTGCTGAACTAAAGCGGCAACTCGCTGTTGCGGATGCGGACATCACGCTGGTCAACAGGCGACTTGATGAGTCGCAAGGTAAGTGTTTCTGTGCGGTCACTTGGTAAGGGAGCCGAAGCCAGCTCCTTACAACATGTGTGTGAAATGTAGATAGTGCCGCTGCTGTGGAGAGCCTTCGGACCGAACTTTCTCAAGCCAAGGAGCAGTCCAGAAGGAGTAATGCGGCGGCCTCGAGGGCGGCCGAGGAGTTAGCGGCTGAAAGGGTCGCACACTACCGGAGCAGGGAAGAGATGGCCGAAATGGCCGTCAAGTTAAAAGATGCTACCGACCGCAATGAGGCTCTTGGGAAGGAGCGCCTAGCGGGGCAAGAAGAGCTGGGGAAGGCCACCGCCGAAGCCAAGGATGCCCGCTCTGCAATGCGGGCTATAAAGGAAGAGCTGCGCTAGGCCAGAGATATTGTAGCTGGCAAGCCTTTTCTGCTGCGCCGAAGGTTTATGGATCCAAAGTATGCTCAGCTGGGCCAACTGTGGGGTCCAGAGGACCCTTATATGGACTTAGCAGTGAGTGCGGCAGATGCCGTTGTGCATTTTCGAAGCCAGAAGGATCACAAGACGGAAGAGCTGTTTTGGTCCCAATTCCATAGTCCGGAGTGTTCACTTCCGCTGACCGACCGTTTGGCCGAGTGGGCTGAGCTAAATAGGTTGTCCGGGCTTGCTATGACGGATATAGTGACCCATGTCTGGCCGGATAGGCCCGAGCCGAAGAGTTACTTTGGCTTATTGCAGTAATTTCTTGGGGCGGTGCCGCATATCAAGGCCATGAAGCGGTCGGCCTGCATAGAGGATGCGCGGATGGCACTCGCCCGTGTGAAGACACATTGGACAGAGATGGATGCCACCGCTGTTGCGACCCCGGGTTCGGACGATAACCGGTTACCCGCCGCTACCTATTTTGGCGAAGTGCTGCGTGGTGCTCGTGTAATAGAGTCGCAGTGCTCAAAAAATGTTACGTTCGAATGAACGTTTTTATGATGTAAAACAATATTTATGATGTAAGCGCCTTTTATACTTGTGCATTCAAGTAATAGAATATCTCCTATGCGGCCGTTCATGTATACGTGTGTATAACCTGAAAGATGGCAGTCGTCGGCTTCAGCCCCCACGCACAAGGTGCGGGGGTGTTCGCAAAAAATAGCGTGTTTTCACACTTAATCCGACGTCTCGGTCCTGTAAAGGCGGTGGTAGCGTAGCAAACGAGGCAACCGGACTATAATGCTTTATCACTTTCACTTAGCCATGGAGTTCGAGGGTGGGGCTACGACATAGCCCCTGGGGGCACCGCGCTCTCCGAATTTGGGGTGCGTATGTGCCTGACCGGGAAACGACCCTTCTTCAAAGCGGAGGAATACTAAACATTCCCATGGTCGACCGAGTGGTTGACCAGTCTCTCGCTGTATCATGACAGTCAGTTTTCGCCTTTCTCTACTGAGGTGCTCGCCCAGCCGAACTGGGGCACAATCGCAGTAGTTCTCCTGGTGCCGCGTTAGCCGGTGATACGGAACGTAAGGCAGCAAAACACAGGAACCGGGCAAACCCAACATTTGACCAAAGACATGATTCGGAGCTGATGCATATAAGGCCTAACTCGAGACGCCGAACACTCCCGAAGGTGTTCGGTCTTTACAATAGCGGGCAAAACAATGCCCTAAGCCCCTTGTGTCCAGGTACGGGCAAGTTCTTCTGGCGCGGCCGATGCCAAAACGCCAGTCTCCACTCTGGTCATAATGAGAAACCAGGGGATTATAGCAACAAGAGACAGTAAGAAAGGTATACGTAGGGTCTTAGTCTGAAAAGAGTCCTTGCAACGGGTCCCTACTGCACGTCTGCGCCTGTGTCTCCGTTGTGCCGTATCCTGGACGGGTGTGCATGTTGTTCATCTGTAAAAAGAGAGGAACTTAGTTTGAAAAGAAATCGTGCGAGAAAGTGCAAAAAAAATTGAAATATAGATTAATAAAGTTGAGCCTATGCTAGCTCATTATGGCTTATATGTACAAACCCTTGTGAAGGGGTGTGCGGCTAGGTAGCCCCTAGCTTATTTATTCCGGACTCGTCTAGCCGTGTCCGGGGTCTCAGGCGACCTTTTAATGAAATGATGCCACGTGGACCGGGCATTTTAAGCGTAAGAAACGCGTAATGTGGTATTGCATTGAAGCGGACGAAAGCTTCCCGTCCCAGTGATGCTTGATAGCTACTTTTAAATGGGGTGACATGAAAGGTTAGCTTTTCTCGTCGGAAGTTGTCAGGTGACCCGAACACAACTTCTAGTAATAATGAACCTGTGCACCTGGCGTAAGGGCCTGGCGCCACTCCTTTGAAGGAAGTTCGGCTATGCCGAATTGTAGTAGGGTCTATCCCAACTTGCGGATTGTGTCCGGATATAGCAGGTTTGAGTCACTGTCGCCGTCCATCAAAACCTGCGTGAATTGCAGTCCGTCTATTATGGGATCCAATATCAGGGCAGTCTATCCTGCGTTCCGGATACTTCTGGACTAATCCAGATGGTCGAAAGTGATTGGTTCTGACATCCAATCTCGGTGTTCCGCTGGGGTGGACCATGCGACACTTGTCTTAGCGAGTGCCGTGTTGGTTTTCCGTACTATCACATGAAGCGAGTTTACTATTTTGACTTCTTGTGGGAAAGTCTTTTGACTTCCAGTGCTCTGCTGGTGGGGTTCGTCATCGTCCTCGCTTGGCGCATTGAGCCCCTTGTGTCCGGTGTTGAGTCTGCCGGACTGTTTAAAAACCCAACAATTTTGGTTGGTATGGTTTGCAGGCCTTCCGGCGGTACTGTGGATTTGACATATCCGATCTAAAATTTTGTTTAAATTTGATAGCTCATCACTGTTGTCCTTAAGAGGCAGTGTTTTATTGTTTGGCCGCGAGCTTTTGAATCCGGCGTTGACCGCCGTGCCCGTTGGGCTTTTTTCTTTATTTCGGCGCTGATCTTTCCTGCGCTGTGATTTTCCGTTTCCATCTCTGATCTCGGATGTACTCGGGTCGCTGGTGCTGCATCTTGCTAGCCAGCTGTCTTCTCCTGTGCAAAAGCGCGTCATGAGGCTTGTTAGCGCGGCCATTGTTCTTGGCTTCTCTTGGCCGAGGTGTCTGGCGAGCCATTCGTCTCGGACGTTGTGTTTAAAAGCTGCTAAGGCTTCCGCGTCCGGACAGTCGACTATTTGGTTCTTTTTGGTAAGGAACCTGTTCCAGAATTTGCACGCTGACTCTCCAGGCTGTTGGGTTATATGACTCAGATCGTCTGCATCCGGAGGGCGGACATAAGTCCCTTGAAAATTTGCTCTAAACGCGTCCTCAAGCTCTTCCCAACTTCCAACAGTGTTTTCTGGGAGGCTTTTGAGCCAATGCCGAGCTGGCCCTTTGAGCTTGAGGGGTAGGTATTTTATGGCGTGGAGATCATCTCCTCTAGCCATGTGTATGTGTAGTATGTAATCTTCTATCCAGACTGTGGGGTTTGTTGTGCCGTCGTATGCCTCTATGTTTATGGGTTTGAACCCTGCTGGAAATTCATGATCCAGCACCTCATCGGTAAAACATAGCGGGTGTGCGGCGCCCCTGTATTTGGGTGTGCCACTGTCTTCGAACACTTGTCGTGTTGTGTTACTTCCTGGGGCCCTCTTTTTTGGCCCGTAGATGGACCTAGTTGGGCCGTCCGTTTTCCCAGGATCATAAGTCGGCTTGTGTGCGGCGCCGCTCGTCGCTTTTGGCCTGTCATCTGGCCGTCTATCCGGCCAGGCGGCCTCTTTATTTTTTGACTGTGAGGGCTCTATGGCTTCCTCGTCAAATTCTGGCAGCAGCTTGCACTTCGGGTAGCTCTTTGTTTGGTGGCCATTGCCATATTTGTCTGCGGTCTTGAGTACTTTGCTCCACTTCATTCTGAGTATGTCTTCCACTGTTTTGAGCTTCCGTTTTTCCTTCTTCAAACTTCTTGCAGTGGCGACGAGTCTTTTGTGAAGGTTCTTATGCTCCGGTGTTGTGTCCGGACTGTTGATTGCTCCGTGAAGGGGTTGATTATCCGGTTCGTCCTGTTCGGATGGTTGCTTGGTTGTATGTTCATCGTCCGCTGGTTTGCCCTGCTCTATCGCTGGGTCGTTAGGAATGCTGCTTTGATCGAGGCGGGACATAGGGCAGCGTCTACGTTGCCGTTTTGGTTGTTTATCAGCGGGATTATCCTCTGCCGCGTCCCGTTGTTCCTCGTTATCGCTTCCCTTTGGGGTGTCCACCATATGTATGTCATGTGACGAGCTGGCCTTCCAGTGCCCTGTAGGCGCTGGTTCTTGATTGTCTCCGGCATCGTCGTCCATACCGTTGATGTCTTCGGAGTCGTAGTTTAGCACGTCGGTTAGATCGTCGACGGTGGCTACGAAGTGGGTGGTGGGTGGGCTATGAATTTCTTCATTGTCCGCGTCCCGACCATCCTGGCCGTAGTTCAGCCAGGGCTCTTCGGATAGTGAGAGATGCTTCAGCGAATTTAAGATATCGCCGAAGGGCGAGTGCTGAAAGGTGTCCGCAGCGGTGAATTCCATGATCCGCGCCCCATCGGATTCGACTGGCAGGGGCGCAGGAGGTTCGGAGTCCGGCAGGGTGTCCGGCACCTCAGAGTCATGGGCTTTATGTGTGACAAGGTAAGTGTTCGGTTCCATCGCCGTGGAAGTTGCAGCTCCCGAGGCGGTGTCCAGCCATCCGTCCTCGATCCGTGCGATCGGCTCCGGACTATGGGTCGGAGCGGATTCGTGTACGGCCTCCAACGTGCTGTCCGGCGGCAGAGTTAGGTCGTGCCCATCGTGGCAGCGCGGCACACTTGGCTGTGGCTCAGATCCATCAAAGATCAAGTCCCCGCGGATATCGGCCATGAAGTTTAGGCTTCCAAACCTGACCTGACGGCCAGGGGCGTAGCTTTCGATCTGCTCAGATGGCCAAGTGAGTTGGCCCGCAGTGCGAAGCCGCCGAATACGAAGATCTGTCCGGGGAGAAAAGTCTCACCCAGGACTGCGTCATTGTCGATTGAAGAGGCCATCAAGCCTATCGGTGACGACACAGAGGAACTCTCAATGAAAGCACCAATGTCGGTGTCAAAACCGGCGGATCTCGGGTAGGGGGTCCCGAACTGTGCGTCTAGGCGGATGGTAACAGGAGACAAGGGACATGATGTTTTACCCAGGTTCGGGCCCTCTTGATGGAGGTAAAACCCTACGTCCTACTTGATTGATATTGATATTGTGGATGTTTACAAGAGTGGATCTACCATGAGATCAAGGAGGCTAAACCCTAGAAGCTAGCCTATGGTATGATTGTAATGGTTGTTGTTGTTGTCCTACGGACTAGAGCCATCCGGTTTTTATAGACACCGGAGAGGGCTAGGGTTACATAGAGTCGGTTACAATGGTAGGAGATCTATGTATCCGTATCACCAAGCTTGCCTTCCACGCCAAGGAAAGTCCTGTCCGGACACGGGACGAAGTCTTCAATCTTGTATCTTCATAGTCTTGGAGTCCGGTCGATGATGATAGTCCGGCCGATGATAGTTCGGCTGATGATGGTAGTCTGGCTATCCGGACACCCCCTAATCCAGGACTCCCTCAGGCGTCCTCACCGTGTCATGCCCGCCAACGGGCCAGCCCTCAACTGAGTTGTAAGTTAATCGTAAATTCGAAGGTACTGCTTTTCTCCGAGAACAATAACCATGATCCATTCTTTGCAGTCCGGCTAGCAGCTCTTCTCGACAAAGTTCGTCTTCGGGGGATGTCCCTCCGGTGATGATGGAGAGTGAGACCCCACCAACCTCTCCACCTCATGAGGCGGGCGACCCCGAGGTGTTGTCACGGAGGGGTCCGGATCTACCGAAGCCAGAAGCTAATCCTTCGGCCGCCCTGAGCCCGGAGCGTTCGGCTCCCACGAGGGGTGATGAGAAGGGTCCGGTACAATTCGGTGTCCGGGCGGACACACTAACGGGCCTTCTGGAGCGAGATGCTCTCTCGGAGGAGCACCGTTCATTAATGAGCCTGGTGCTTGGGAAGATTTCCTCCGCCACAAGCGGGTTGAATGAAGCCTTTACGAGCCTGCTTAGAGGCTTTGAGGTGTGTAATGAAAAAATACGTAATTTTTGGCTGTGACGCACGTGCTAGGTGTGCTCCATATGGATAGTAGCCCCTGAGACTCTGGTTGCCCGCCCTAGGTGGCAAACGGAGGATCATATTGTGTAAGTAATGATTGTGCTGTATATATGCGCAGGTGTCTAAGGATCTGGCAGTTGACCGGTGCGTTGAAGTTGCCGAACTAAGGAGGCAGATTGGAGCTATTGATGCCGATATCACGCTGGTGAATGAGCGGATTAACGAGTCACAAGGTATGTGCTCTGCTTTCCTTATTATGTTCTATAGGAAAAATTGAGAGGAGCATAATATTAATGTGATATGCTTGGACTGCAGACGGTGCTGCTGCCATGGAAGCCCTGACGGCGGAACTTGCCCAGGCCAAGGAACAAGCTCAGGCTAGCAATGCGGCTGCCCTAAAGGCGGCCGAAGAGTTGAGAGCCGAACACGCTAATCATCGCCGAAGCGAAGAAAAAATAGCCGAGATGGCTGTGGAGCTGAAAAATGCCGCCAACCGGTATGAACTCCTTGAAAAGGAGAATAATGTCAACTTGGCTGACCTGAAGAAGGCCCTTGATGCAGCCAAGGACACGCGGTCTGAAAGCAGGGATGCATGGGAGGAGCTTTGACAGGACGGAGAAATCACGACTGGAAACCCCTACTTATTGCGGATGAAGTTTTTAGATCCGAAGTATGCTCCCCTGGATCGACACTGGAGTCCTGCAGACGCGTATGCGGACTTGGCGAAGAGTACGGCTGATGCGGCCAAGTTTTTCAAGGATCAAGGTGATAAAGAAGTGGAGAAGCTGTTCTGGTTGCAATTCAATACTCCCACGCGCCCATTGCCGTTGAGTGAGAAGATGGCTGTTGTGGCTGAGCTTCATAGGCTGTCTGATCTTGCAATGTGGTCTGTAATAGACCATCTTTGGCCGAAGGAGCCTAAGCCGGACAATTATTTTGGTTTAGTGCAACAATTCCTTGGTGCCGTATCATGGATCGATGCCATGAGGAGGTCGGCGTGTATAGAGGGTGCACGGATGGCTCTTGCCCGCGTTAAAGCATATTGGACAGATATGGAGGCCACCATTCACTACTAGGGAAAAGCCTATACACAGAATCTTACCAGCAGCGCTCTTCAAAATACCACGCTACTGCTACTTAGCAGCAGCGCGTGTGGCCGAAACGCGCTGCTGACTTGGAAATAGCAGTAGCGCGTGCACTGCATACAGCGCTACTGCTATAGTTGCCATGACCTCCCCCCCCCCCGCTAGCTATAGCAGAAGCGCACTTTACTATAGAGCGCTACTGCTATTCAGGTTAGCTGTAGCGCATTTCGGGAAACGCGCTACAACTATCCCTACCTTATCCCCACGCGCACGACCGGCCCTCTCACTCACACTCTTACTCTCGCCCGCGTAAACCGTCGTTGTGCGCCGCCGCCACCGCCGCCTTTGTCCATCCGCTGCCGAGGTACTCCCCTCCTTCCGTCCCTCCTCCATCCTCCTCGCACATCCTCCCTCCTCCTGCGGCCGCCCCTCCCTCCTCCGCCACCGCCCTCCTCCCTCCGCCTGCGGCCGCCCCTCCTTCCTCCTCCGCCGGCAGCCCTCCTCCCACCGCCCTCGACCTCGCCGCCCCTAGCTACCTCTCCGTCGCCCCCCACCCCCTGTCACTAGTTAGTACTAGATTTAGTAGTAGTAGATGTTAATTTAGGGTTAGCTAGTACTAGATGTTGCTTAGTTAGTACTAGATTTTTAATAGTAGTAGTGGTAGTTGAACTACTTTAGTTGTAGTTGAACTAGTTTAGTAAGTAAATTAATAAACTAGTTGAATTAACAGAACTAATCTATTTTTAGTAAGATAATTAATATAACTAGTTGAACTACTTTATTTTTAGAAAGAACTAGTTTTTTCTATTTATAGTAAGTTTATATTTAGTAAGAACTAATTGAATTAGTAAAACTAGTTGAACATGTCATGTTTGTTGTTAGTGATAACTTATATGGTTGGTGACCTCCGTCGTCCCCGTCACCGACCCCCTCTGACATCCCCGCCGTCGTCCCAGTCATCGACCCCCTCCGACATCGAGGTGAGACCAGCCAAATATCCTTGTATATCTTGTGTTGTTACTCAAATAGGATATGTGGTTGCCCAAGTGCCCGTTCATGTTCAGTTTACATCTCCGAGTGGCCTATGTTTTGCCGGAGTGTTGATTAATTTCCGTTCCGGCAAATTTCAGGCGCTCGATATGTCCTTTTTTAGCAAAGGTCATGCCGAGTTTTGTCGTGAATTCTGGCATGACTTGTGCTGAATATGTACAAGTTTAATCTTTGAATTATGATTGTAGGAAATGTCGTACTCGGATGACGACGGTCTCCCGGGGGAGTGTAGCTGGTGCCACGACGATCGAGGTATGTGCGACAGGTTCGTTCGGCTGGACGAAGATCGGCGCTTCAGCATTAAGCTCGAGGAGACCTTCCATTGTGAAACGGTACACAACAATGACAAGTGTTTTTTTCTCCATTAAGCATGACTTCAACTATTTCAACGTCTAATTTTCATATTCTAAAATTCGACTAGCTTATCGCATGCCATGCAAGACGCTATGTCTTGGAGAGGATGGGTTTTGAAGACCATGAAAATTTCGAAACAAAGAAAATACACCTAAGGACCCATCATGATATGGATTTTGCAGTAAATCTGTGCAATGCTCAGAGCGTAACCCATTTTGGTTGCCAAAATTGGGAAGCACTTTGCAAAATGTATGGTTTTTATGAGGGTATGATTGTCACCATGTGTCAGGACCCCGACTCAATGCCACATCGATCTAGAATGTAACACCTCATATCACTTTGCGGCCTCACGCACGGTATTCCCACGGGTGTCGCCTTACCTTTGCCCGGGACCGTTTGCGCCTTTTGGCACACGTATATGACAGTGCCGCTAGCATCCATATGATAAGGAGCCCGGGCTGACATGGCTAGTCGTAAACCCAAAGTGGCACAGACTTACAGGGATAGGCATCCATGACCCAGCATCGAACGTGTCGGTCATCAGCGAGTGAATCCAGGCTGTAGCACTGGGCTAGCAGGACTCCGGTATTCATCGTGTGACATTTCCCCGAGGGGACAGACACAGGAACGAAGAAGGACACATGCTGGCCAGCCTAAGTGTTCCGGAGCAGTAGCAAGCTACCATGGCTCAGTGAAACACTAGGAGACATTTCCCGGTAAGAGAGGCTGCTAAGGATAAACAACTAGATAGTCAGATCCCACACATACCAAGCATTTCAATCATACACACAATATGCTCGATATGTGCAAATACAACAAGGCATCACAACCTGACTCTACGACACAAGTAAATATACAATAGGCTCCGAGGAGCGAGATATTACAAACATGGGTCTTATGACCCAACAATCAGAGCATACAAGTCAAAGCACAAGCGGAAGCTATCATGTCTGGGTACAGACATCTATAAATGAAAAAGGCTGAGAAGCCTGACTATCTATCAGATCTTGCCGAGGCACAAGATCGTAGCTGAGGTAACAAGCTAAACGTCGAAGTCCACGCGAAACTACTAGTGAGACCGAAGTCTCTCTGCAAAAACATAAAATAGGCAAACGTGAGTACAAATGTACCCAGCAAGACTTACATCAGAACTAACTACATATGCATCATTATCAACAAAGGGGGTGCTGGAGTTTAACTGCAGCAAGCCAGCTTTGACTCGGTGGCTATCCTGAACTACGACTGCAAGCGACTCTTTGAGGTGGCGCACAAGAGTCCACATATTCACCATATCAATACACCACTATGGATCCGCTCCCGTCTCCCTACGAGAACGCCATCCATAGCACTCACGCTTATCTTGCGTATTTTAGAGTATCCACTTTCACTTGTCTATGAACTGATATAAGCAACCCAGAAGTCCTTTACCGCGGACACGGCTATTCGAATAGATGATGTTAACCCTGCAGGGGTGTACTTCTTCATACATGTTTCCACCACTTAGTGTCTGCACACGACATGTGCTCGGCAGACTTCAAGCGAAAGCCGACGTGGGTGTAGACCACGACCTACCTAGACACTCAAGTCTCTAGTCCAGGTTTATCGCCTATTCGGGTTCCGTCCATGAGATCCGACCGGAGTTTCGCTCACAGCCCCAAACAATGTGAACAGGGTTCCGTGACACCAAACGGGCGCCCGGTATACCCGGCCACGTGCCTACCGCATCACAGCCCACCCCTACGGTCAGCGCTGTCCACGGCCTCCAGCATACTACAAACACCAGAAACTACTTGCAACTCCTGGACAGAGGACTAGGGTGAATAAGAAGTCGAGCGGGGTCATATTTCAGGGCCCAATGTATGGTAGTAGCTGAATCATCGATCACAAACACAGAACTCAGTTCCTGAGGACGGCTGCAATGAGACAACCCACCATGTACTCCTACATGGCCTCTCACCGCTACCTTTACCAAAACGTGTTCACACACTTAGCTCACACATAGTAGGACATGTTCACACGCCTCTGATTCATCCCCGATGAATCAGACCTGACTCAACTCTAAGCAGTAGCAGGCATGACAAGCAAGCATGAATGAGTAGGCACAACAGGGCTCAAACAACTCCTACTCATGCTAGTGGGTTTCATCTATTTACTGTGGCAATGACAGGTCATGCAAAGGATAAAGGGGTTCAGCTACCGCAGCAAGTAACAGATGAATCGATGTTGTCCTAATGCAGTAAAAGAGAGCAGGAGCGAGAGAGTAGGATTGTATCGGAATGAACAAGGGGGTTTTGCTTGCCTGGCACTTCTGAAGATAACATTGAGTCTTCATCAGTGTCAACGATCACATCATCGGTATCACGTCTATCGAGAGGGGACAAATACCGGCAAACACAGAGGAAACACGATCAATGCAATGCACAATATGATGCATGCTATGACATGGCAATATGAATGTGTTTTGGGCTAATGCATCTAGCTATGATTTAAATGAAGTTGGTTTGAACACATGATTCAATTTCCAACTCCATATATGATTATTTAAATGCCCTTTATTTGTTTTGTCCAAAACAGAGGACAAACATTGTTCAAACATGCATGAAAATGGTACAGATGGATTCCTTGAATTTTTCTGATAATTTTTCATACATAAATTATTTAATTTAGAGTTACGGTTGAATTTCTATGAATTTTAGAAGTTTTAGGCATTTTCTGGAATTTCCTGAATATTAATAAATCCAGAAAATGATTTAACTGCGTCAGCCTGAAGCCAGCATGACGTCAGCGAGTCAGCGGCCAGGTCCAGGTCAAACCTGACGTGTGGGTTCCACACGTCAGTGACACAGGTTAGACAGGGGCTTACTTTAGTTTAATTAAAGATTAGGGGCACTAGGGCCCACATGTCAGTGGCTCTAGTCCTGAGTTAGCGGGGTGGTTAGGCCCTAATGACCCGCCACGTTAGCTCTCGCCGGAGTTTAACCGGCGACGACCACAGAGCACGGCGGGGGACGCCGGACTTGCGCTAGGGGCATCGGATCGACGCACCAAGGGCACCAGGAGGTAGCCCGTGCCCGTGCGCATCTAGGGGGACCAACGGGAGGTGCGGGGGTGGCCGGGGTTCGCCAGAGTGGAGCCCGAGGCGGCGGCCGGAGGTTGGGGTTGGGGCGAGTTAGTGCTACGGTGCGCAAACGAGCGAGGTGAGAGGCTAGCGGGGCGCTATGCGGTGCGGGGAGCGAGTTAGGCATGCCAGGGTGACCAAATGGTCACCGGAGCTACGCCGGCGACGAGCTCAGGCGGCGGCGTGCTAGGGCCAGCTATGAAATGGCGGCTACGGTGAGCGGCAAGCCACGGGGTTAGGGGCAAAACGTGCAGGAGCTCACGGTGGTTCAGATGGGGTAGGTGACGAGCTCGGGGAAGCGGAGACGGCGGCGAATCGACGGTGAAGATCCTCGGCGGCCGGCGATGGAAACGGCGATGGTGGCGGCGTTGCAGCGTGTCCGGGACCTTGTGGCTCGGTGGGGAGAAAGAGGGGGTCGAGGCGGAGCCTTTGAGCGCATCGGCGAGGCTAGCAGGTGGCGGTGGCCGCGAGGGAGCTCGTCGGTGGCGGCGGCTCCGTTCGGGCGAGTGAGAGAGAAGTCCAAGGGAGAGGATGAGGATGCGGGAGAGTGAGGGAGAGAGGCAGGGAGGGGCGTGGCGTCTCCGGGGCGTCGAGGAGGAAGCAGGAGGTGGCCAGGGGGAAGCAGGAGGTGGCGGAGGCCTCTCGGGCGCGCGCCATGCCTCGCCTCTGCCTACTGGCAGAGGAAGAGGGCAGGGGGGGGGGAAGTGGAGATGGGCTGGGCCGTGCTGGGCCAGGTAAGTGGGCGCCAGGTAACTTCCTTCTCTCTCTCTCTTTTATTTCTGTTCTGTTTTATTTTGTTAAATTTGTTTTGCCACTGTTTGAATTTTAAAATAATTCAAA